>NC_056732.1:1022715471-1023015471 GCF_019279795.1 Protopterus annectens | reverse complement strand
GGCTCACGCTCAGGGTTCTTTCAGACCTAGGACTTGGAGTTCTCCTGCACAATCTTCTGGTGAGGGCAGGGATCAGCCTTTTCGTAAACAGACCCAATGACCTGTATCTTCAGCTGCCAGATCCTTCTCTTCTGGCAGCTCCTCTAGGAGGAAAGTTGGCCCTTTTCAAACAAAATTGGCAGTTGGTCACCCAGGACAAATGGGTGTTGGACATAATAACTCAAGGCTACAAGTTTTATTTTCACACTTTTCCTCCTTTCAAAGGCATGCCAGATGTACCTCCTCAGCAAAGGCTGGAGGCTCAGGAACAAATTTCTTTGCTTTTACAGATGGGAGCAATCCAGGTGGTACCTCCGTCAGAAGTAGGCCTAGGGTTTTATTCTCGTCTATTCCTAGTGCCAAAGAAAGGAAACACTTGGAGGCCAATTCTGGATTTGTCCATTCTCAATACATACCTAGACATTCCAAAGTTCAAGATGTTAACATTACAGCAACTTCTGCCTATGCTAGGCAAAGATCACTGGATGGTAACTCTGGATCTCAAAGAGGCCTATCTTCACATTCCTATCAGGCCCAGCTGCAGGAGATTCCTGTGATTTCGGGCTGGTACTTCTCATTATCAGTTCTCTGCATTGCCCTTTGGTTTATCTACTGCGCCCAGGGTGTTCACAAAGGTTCTGGCTCCTGTAATAGCTTTCTTCAGACAGAGGGGAATACAAATTTATCCTTATCTGGACGATTGCCTGATTCTGGCTCAAGACAAAGACAAGTTACTTCAACATCTACAGTATGTAATGGCAGTTTTAAGGTGCCTACGGTATTCTGTGAATGAAATAAAGTCCAGTCTAGTACCCTCTCAGGACATGTGCTTTCTGGGTGTGAGACTGAACACAGCTTCTCAGATGGCTTTTCTGACCCCAGACAAACAAAGAACTCTTCACCTATACTTCCAGCAACTTTCAGTACTGTCCAGGCTGACTGCAAGGACAGTCCTTCAAGCCTTGGGGTTCATGGCATCTTGCATTCTAGTACTTCCCAATGCCAAACTGCATATGAGGAAGCTACAATGGTATCTCAAAAGTGTATGGACTCAACACTGCCACGATTTGGACACTGTCATTCAGATAATACCTTGCATCCAGAAGGAATTCTTGTGGTGGGCACAGGAATGTCACCTAAACAAGGGACTCTGTGTGACCCGACCAGAGGCGAGTCAGATCATAACGACGGATGCCTCAGACCTGGCTTGGGGAGCACACTTCAATGGGAAATGGATTCAAGACACGTGGCCTCCCAGACTACAGCATTTGCATATCAACATGAAGGAGATGTTAGCAGTCCAGTTTGCCCTGATGGCTTTCAAGGGCCTACTTCACCCAGGGCAGGTGTTGATTCGAACAGACAACACTACAGTCATGTGGCACATCAACAAGCAGGGGGGAACCCATTCTTACCCTCTTTGCAGACAAGCAATGATATTGTGGGAGACTGCTCTGAGTTTGCACATCACTCTTCAAGCACAGTTTCTGCCAGGAGCACAGAACTCCCTAGCAGATGTATTGAGCAAACAAATTGTGGACCCCCACGAGTGGAAATTAGATCCTCAGGTATTCCAACAGTTGACAGTGGCTTGGGGAACTCCAGACATAGATCTGTTCGCTTCTCCTCTAAATTTCCAACTACCAAAATTTTGCACAAAGATGTTTCACCCAAAAGCTTGGAAAGTGGATGCTCTATCTTTCAGTTGGAACAACCTTCACGTCTATGCCTTTCCTCCTCTGCCTCTCCTTCCCAAGGTACTCTTGAAAGTCAGGCGGGACAAGCCTTGCATGATTCTAATAGCACCACATTGGCCACGTCAGCACTGGTATCCTCTGCTGAGGAGTTTAATTCACGAGCCTCCTTGGCCTTTACCACAGCTTCCTCACTTGTTGTCCCAGTCAAGCAGTCATTTGCTCAATGTCAGGGTGCAGTCCCTGCATCTAACGGCCTGGCGCATTCTGTTTTAGAGCCTGTGGGATCTCTGCTTCCTCAACAGGTTTTAGATGTCATTTTGGAAGCCAGGCGACCCAGCACTAGAAAAGTTTATGCTGATAAATGGAGGAGATTTTTTCTTTGGAGCACAACAAAGGGCTTTGATGTCTCTGTACCTAATTTGAGTTTTACACTACAGTACCTTACTGAATTACTAGACAAGGGTTTGTCATTTTCCTCTGTGAAGGTTCATGCTGCAGCCATTTCTGCTCACTATGATTGTGACCCTCCTTTATTTTCTCACCCTTTGTTTAAGCAATTTCTTAGAGGGGCAAAAATATAAGACCCCATAGAGCTCCTACTCCTTCCTGGGATCTCAATTTTGTGTTGGAGAAGCTTACTTTGCCTCCTTTTAAACCTGCAGCTACGTCTGAATTGAAGTTTTTGTCTTGGAAGACTGCTTTTTTGTTGGCCATTACTTCTGCCAGGAGGGTATCTGAATTGCAGGCTCTCATGGCAGTTGAACCCTTTCTGATATTCCATAAGGATAGAGTTTCTTTGCGTACTAACCCTACTTTTATGCCAAAAGTGATTTCTAATGTGGCCTTGAACCAGTCTATCCATTTGCCTACTTTTTATGCTGATCCCCAAAATAGGGGGGAAAAATTCTTGCATTCTTTGGATATCCACAGGCAGTTACGTTACTATTTGAGCAGAACTAAGGAGTTCAGACAGACTCAACAGTTATTTGTTTCTTTTGCTTTGAGTTCACAAGGAAAGCTGTTTCAAAGCAGACTATTTCAAAGTGGATTGGTCATTGTATTGCTTTTTTGTTATTCTCATCATGGGAAGAATGTTCCTGCTGGGATCAGACCTCATTCCACTAGGGCTACTGCCACATCTACTGCTTTTTTGAGGGGTGTAGCTACTAAAGATATTTTGGAAGCAGCTACTTGGAGTTCAGTTCACACTTTTACTAAGCATTACCATCTTCCTCTTTATTCCAAGTCCAGGGCTGGGTTTGCCACTGCAGTCTTACAGGGCATGTTAGCAGCCCCTAATGCTTTTTAGTTTACCAGCCCCCCCTTTTCCTTTGCTTTGGGATTCTATCCACAGGTTATGACTGCAGCAATGTGAGACGAAGAACATAGTACAGTTTTGTACCTACCATAAATGTAGATGTTCGAGGATCCACATTGCTGCAGTCCTATTTTCCCTCCCTTGTTGTTGTTGTGGTTGTTGTTCCTTTGGGACAATTGTTATTTTCTCCTTTGTGGTTGTTGGGCATTTTCTTTTTGTTGGCTCTGGCCTTTCCTTTTCTAAGGCATTCTGACATCTGGGGCAAGAAAGACTGAGGATATGACGTCGGTCATGCGCTTAAGTACTACTACGTACTGACGTCAGCTCCGGGCGACCATGACCGACGCCAGCCTAACTCTTTGGTATTCGGGCCGACCGAGGACAGCGGACTACCCACAGGTTATGACTGCAGCAATGTGGATCCTCGAACATCTACATTTATGGTAGGTACAAAACTGTACTTTTATGTATATCTGACATAGCTTAGTGGTAAATACCTTTGGCTGTTGTGTGCAGGGGCCTGAGTTCGAGCCTAGCAGATGCTGTTTGTTTTGTTGCTGGGCAGAACAAGGGCCATTGGATACAGAGTGATTAAGGCATTTTGAGCAGTTGTAAGCAGGTTTGCATGGGTTTGTGTGGAGTTAAGCACTGCTAACTGCCGGTTACAGTTTCTTATACTCAGTTAGTGTCTAAATTGCTTAACCTGTGTAGGCATTGCTTTTACCCCCGTGCAAACAGGCGTAAACCCGCTTACTGCTGCTTAAAAGTGCTTACTCCCACTTACCCCGCCCTAATTTCTTTAAAAGAAAAGAAAAAAGGGTTGATAGGAAAGTGGTGAAAAAGGGGCACAATGAGGGAAAGACAGTAGGGAAAATAGCTAGGGATGTGCAGGAAGGGTGTATGGAAGGTCCATAGCTGCCCATTTCTTCTACAGCAACAGCTGTGCATATACACTGAATTTGGAGTTAGATTTGGACACTCAAACCCCTGAGAGAGGGGTGAGGACAACAATAATATGTTGTGATGCAAATTAGACTTGATTACATGTGTTCAGTGGACGCGTGTGCAAAATGGACAACTATGTATGGGGCACGATTTTTTTTTTTGAGAACAGATTGCCCTTTGTTTTTTAAGGTGAGAGAGGGATGTTGGGGAGGGGTAGTAGGTATATTTAGGGAGGTAGATTGGGTAGGTTAACAGACAAGACAAACAAGACACATACAGGGGTGGTATATGACACATGTGGGGGGTAAACACCTTGGTGGGGAGGGTTGTTGGGAAATCGGAAGCCCATGAGTCCCCTAGTGGAAACAGTGGCACTGAGGTCCCCATCCCTTGGCAGTCACCACTGCACCTTCACAGCCCCGATGGTGGCTGTGCTGGGGGCTGAGTCGTAGAGCCAGACTGACCCTCTAGTCGCAACATGTGGCCCTCGAGCTGGCGTAGAAGATCACCAAGCTGCTAGCTGAGCTCTCTACACACCATGACCCAAACCTAGTGACAGGTGACAGGTACCTGTCCGTGCCCGCTCCCAAGGGGAGAAAAGCCACATCCCCTGAGGTGGTTCCACCTGAAGGTGGTGCAGGACCAATGAATGAGGAGGTCCCGGGCCCAGACATGCTGATGCCTGGTGCCATGGCCAGCTAAGGTGGGACAGGTGTGTCCGCTGGGACTAGCCTTCACAAATGTGCTATAGTGTTTAGATTTTATCATCATATGTGGGTTAGTAATAGTCAACACATTCCAGGGTTAGGTATACCAGCATGCATAGATATTCCCATTAACCCAGACACCAGATATGGAACAGTTTATTTTTATTTATTTATTTTACATTTGTTGACCGGGCTAGTCTAACTGGATATATGTCCATTTTCAGTAGAGGCCCGGGGAGAAAAGCTCAAGCAGAACACATGCATATATGGGACCACAGTGGTAATAACAACAGCATGCAGGTACATTAATGGCACCATGCCACCAATGTTGGAATAATTCAATATAGCACATGCATGGAAGCAAATGTGAATATTGATTAACCAATATGGCATAATCAGAACATTGGAGACATTATATACCAGTTGGGGTGGGTATGTAGTTTATTGTTGGAGATATGGTGGGGGGGAGAGAAAGATGACAATTAAGAACTAGTATATTCCTGTAGTCCACATTACTTTCCTAATCAGTGCTGTTATCTGTACTTTACAAGTATTACTAGACTACCCTATAGCCTTAGTTTGGACAGTGATATGGCTGTTGTCATCGTTATATATGAACTGGTTTTACCTGCAGTATCCACCTCTTACCTGGTATATCTGTGGAGGAAATGTTTGTTAACACTAACTAACTGTTTCTACACATACTTCCAGATTCCAGGTTGATGTTGTGCACATAGCTATCCAACTCTTTCTGCACAGACTCTGGCCATGTCTTGACCACATGCAGGTGTGCCTGGACATTCCTAGACTATTGCCCTCTTCAACCTTTATTGACTTGACACACACATATACATGCTTTCCTACACAGTTATATTATATAGCACAGTGTGGGTGATGGTGATCAGTGATACTTTATTATTCAGAGAAATCGCAACACTCACTATTCCCTACAATACCAAAGTAAACAGTACCAGTACAGGGTATAAAGTTTTTTATTTCTCAGCACAGTGTTCGTATCCAACGTACCTGTGGGAGCAATGATTGTTTGCACTACCTGACTGTTGCCACACAAAGTTCCAGATTACACATTAGTATTATGCACATACATCTCACTCTGTTACTATATACTCTCTGTTTGCCCTAGGGAATGACAGCTTAGCCAGAGTGTGCTTGGTGTCTGCCTCCCCACAGGATGCACATTCCCCTTTCTAAACACCGATGATGTCAGCACCCTATAAGTACAGCAGGAGAAAAGAAACTTCCCAGTAATGTGAATAGCATGCTCTGCTAATGCATCCGTCATAACATAGTTAGGTAGGGGTTTGGATCCTGCAAATGCTCAGTGTGTTTGTGAGAGTGAGTGGGGCTGGTGTGTGTGTAAGTCTGTGGGAGAGAAATGTCCCTTTTGGCAACTAGGAAAACACACTACAGGATGCACATTCCCCTTTCTAAACACCGATGATGTCAGCACTCTATAAGTATAGCAGGAGAAGGGAAACCTCCCACTAATGTGAATGGCGTGCTCTGCTACTGTGTCCGTCACAAGTGTCATTACATAGTTAGGTAGGAGTTTGAATCCTGCAAATGCTCAGTGTGTGAGTGGGGTTGGTGTGTGTTAAGTCTGTGGGAGAGAAATGTCCCTTTTGGCAACTGGGAAAACACACTATAGGATGCACATTCCCCTTTCTAAACACCAATGATGTCAGCACTCTATAAGTATAGCAGGAGAAAAGAAACCTCCCAGTAATGTGAATAGTGTGCTCCACTAATGCGTCCATCTCAAATGTCATAACATAGTTAGGTAGGGGTTTGAATCCTGCAAGTGTGTGTGTTTGTCTGTGGGGGGTTAGTGTGTGTGAGGAAAATGTCCCTTTTGGCAACTAGGAGAACAGACTACAGGATGCACATTTCCCTTTCTAAACACTGATGATGTCAGCACCCTATAAGTACAGCAAGAGAAGGGAAACCTCCCCAGTAATATGAATAGCACACTCTACTAATGTGTCTGTCTTGAGTGTCATAACATAGTCAGATAGGGGTTTGAATCCTGCAAATGGCAAGTGTGTGTTTTTGGCTGAGGGAGGTTAGTGTGTTTGGCAACTAGGTGAACAGACTACAGGATGCACATTTCCCTTTCTAAACACTGATGATGTCAGCACCCTATAAGTACAGCAAGAGAAGGGAAGCTTGCCAGTAATGCAAATAGCACACTCTGCTAATGTGTCCATCTCGAGTGTCATAACATAGTCAGATAGGGGTTTGAATCCTGCAAATGTGTGTTTTTGGCTGAGGGGGGTTAGTGTGTGTGAGGACAATGTCCCTTTTGGCAACTAGGTGAACAGACTACAGGATGCACATTTCCCTTTCTAAACACTGATGATGTCAGCACCCTATAAGTACAGCAAGAGAAGGGAAACCTCCCAGTAATGTGAATAGCACGCTCTGCTAATGTGTCCATCTCAAGTGTCATAATATAGTTAGGTAGGGGTTTGAATCCTGCAAGTGTGTGTGTTTGTCTGAGGGGGGTTAGTGTGTGAGGGAAATGTCCCTTTTGGCAACTAGGAGAACAGACTACAGGATGCACATTTCCCTTTCTAAACACTGATGATGTCAGCACCCTATAAGTACAGCAAGAGAAGAGAAACCTCCCAGTAATGCAAATAGCACACTCTGCTAATGTGTCCATATGGCGTGTCATAACATAGTCAGATAGGGGTTTGAATCCTGCAATTGGCAAGTGTGTGTTTTTGGCTGAGGGAGGTTAGTGTGTGTGAGGACAATGTCCCTTTTGGCAACTAGGTGAACAGACTACAGGATGCACATTCCCCTTTCTAAACACTGTTCAGCTGAAGGCCATGGCTCTGGCACAAGTTGTCTGTTTCTATGATGTCCCTTTGGAAGATGCTTGTGTCGGCTGGAGAGTCAATTATGGTGGCCAGTTCGCAGTCATCTGCATATTTAGTCAGCCACAGTCCGTCCGTGTTGGCCTGTACCTCCAATAAATATATACCAAACAAGAGAGGTCCCAGGACTGAGCCTTGTGGGACACAACTCATAACTGGTTTGGAGTCTGGCATGGCTCCAGCAATTCTAACCATGTGGGTTCTGTCCTTGAGCCACTGTGCAATCCATCTCATGACATAGGGGCTTATATTTAAGCTGGTGAGCTTCTCTAGAATGCCCAAGTGGGGTATTGTTGTGAAGGCTTTTGCAAGGTCCAGGTAGGCTGTGTGAACCACCTTCCCCTCATCAATGGCCTTGGTGACTGTTTCAAAGAAATCAACCAGGTTAAACCTGGTAGTGCTGGTGTGCTCTCAGTAGCCTTGAACCAGGCATCTGTTACTGCACAGATATCGATGTTCTCCATGCCAAGGAGTGTTTTGGGTGCATGCATCTGGAGGTTTAGACTTCTGGCGTTGGGTAGCATTACTCTTAGTTTCTTATCCCTTGTGATACCTATGAAGGTGGGTTTGTCATTTGAGCCTTGCCTAACATAGGCACTATGGGGTAGCAAGAGCCTTTGCCAATATCTGAAAGCCCAGGGTGACAGGTGCAGGCCGTCCCTAGCGAAGCAGGTAGTTCAACAGAAGATGAATATGTGAAGGTGTAGTGCCTGTGATTAGTTAGCAGTAGCATATATGACTGCTCACGTGGACACATGCCAGGTAAGTCATATGCACTGTGTCACATGCAATGTACATGTGAACAGGACAAACAGTGACATCCTGTCAAGTGGGACATGGACATACATATAGTAAGCTATGCAGATGGCACTAGGAGTCCACAGAAGCTCTATAACTATGCATTGCAGGTGTGATCAGTATTCCAGGGTAATTGCAAGCAAACATGCATGCAAACAAAGCTACAGTAAACAGGGCTGCATGTAGTCCATTGTACAACAAACAAGCTGTACCAGTTCCAGTAGGTAACACTGCAAATATGCAGGCACTATGTACATGTACATGGAAATACATGGGTCAGATGGCTAGGGTCCAGTCTCAGTGCACACAAGTGTACAGACCATGTACTGTCAGGATGTACAATAACTGGATGGAAACCCATGTGCTCATACCTGCAGTAATACACATGTCAAATAACAGACACTGAGCCTTCACTCAGTGGTTCCATACTTAGTAGGATGTATGCTACCTGGCCTGCCACCACAGTATCCCTGACATATTTGGGGACTCTCCCTCCTGTGACAGTTAGTTTTGTGTGTTGGGGCTGTCTAGCATGGTATGAGATGTGAGCATGCAGTGCTAGGGTGCTCCTGTGTGTCCTGTACCAGTCGTGTAGTACTGCACACATATCAACATCCTCAAACATCTGCATTGCAGAGTCCAGTGTGGGCAACATGCCACTTGCAATTTACATGTCCATCATTGCGTATTACTACATTCATTACCTTATCCCCTGTGCTACCTATGTATGTAGCCTTCTGTTGACATCATTACCACCAGTATGCCAACATGTGCAGATGATACACTATGGTACTTACCATGGGTGTAGACAACAGGACATGACAATCACACACTTACTGCATCAGGCATGCTGTGATATACCCACAATTAATTCAGCACACAGTACTGTTAACAACATGATACTATTACTACACATCTATGTGGTCACCCTGTGCATCAGCAACATGTTAACCTGTACCTGCACAGTTGTTACAGATTGCAGGAGGTGGCACAGTTTCATCATATGCACAGGGTGTGAACTTGGTATGCCTGAGTCAGCCACCGATACCACCAATTGACATGTATGTGTATGTGTGTTGGTGAGGGACAGCAGTAGAAGGTGGGGCAATGTTGATGCAGTGTGTGCATGTATGCGGTAGCCCTAGGTGTTGTCAATTCACATGTGTGTATGGATGCACACAGTTCCACCTCATGGCTTCCATATACTGGTGTTTCTGGACAGCCACAGACTGTACCTGCCAGGTCATACAGATCAGTGTCTCTGGCCACAGACACGGTACCTGTGCCTTGCAGGGGTGCTACGGACCGTATCCAGTATCAACCCAGACTAGGTACTGTCATCAGAAGCAGGTGTTCATTGACTGGACACAGGTCCCTGTCGGGCCCGGCCAGAGCCACGTGCACGTGGTCTCCTGGGGCGGTCTGATGACAGCACAGACCCAGCATTGCTGGGGCTGCTGCTGGCACTACGGGGGCAGCCACGGCCCTGTTGTCATCCACGACGACTGCCAGCTGCTGCTGTTGCTGGCATACGGCCACGTTGATGCCTCAACCACCCACCATCGCCCTGGCTCATGGACATGTAGTTGTGGAACCGGTCTAATATGTCCCCACAATGTCTGTCTATGACATTGGTGAAATCACAGATGGCAGCCGCAATGTCACGCATACTGTCAGTCATGGCTATGCGACATGCTGTTTGCTCCCTCAGACCCTGTCTGGTGTACCGTTCCATACGTGACTGTGCCTGCATGACAGCCCAAAACATAGCTGAGGTTGTAAGACCTCTGTGGGCACGTCTGACAGGGGCAGTACGCCCATGGATGCTCCCACGAGAACCCCTGGACATCTGTCTGTGTGGTACCATCTCTGGGCCATGCCCATGGCTGCTGTGTGGGGAGGCATGTGCCATAGATACCACATTACCCTGGTCAATGCCCACTGTATGCTGTCCATCACCTAGGGACATTGGTGACAAAGGGTGTATTGGCAGGATAACTGTGCGCATTGATGGGGTTGACAGCTGTGTACTGTCAATCGGCTGACCAATGGCGGACCCTGGCATACTTTCCTGTGCCATTACACAGATGTCATCATTATCAGTACCCACGGCACCTGATTCAGGTTCCCTGCTACATGACACCAGAGCAGCAACAGAACCTGTGGGAGGGAAACAGGAAACACAGTTTACAATGTCTACACATTACCAGTGATGCACACATGCACACATGCACACATGCACAGGTACACACATGCACACATGCACACATGCACAGGTGCACACATGCACACATGCACACATGCACGCATGCACACATGCACACATGCACACAGTTTCACACAATTGTACAGTACTCAGTATGCGTGATATCAACACACAGACACAGACACACCTACATGCATACAAAGAGCACTACTAAGTGAGCCAAATAGTACTATTACTATCAACACTATTACAGGAATTGTTAATACACACTCACCAGCATGGATAGGCTGCATTGCTGTTATACCAGAGGGTCCTGCAGACATGAAGAAACTAATGTCAGTGGGCACAACTGTGCCATTGTTACTGAGTATGATACAGGTCAGTAGTACAACAGTCGCCTTTCTCAGGTCAGCTGCTAATATTGAGGATATCACACTTGCACAATAAATACTATGGTGACAGCTACAAACCAAGGACACACCTCACACATGCATTAACTACCAGTGTACACAACAGTCAACTATACATATGGCATATTACCTGCACGTTCACTGTCTTGCTGCTGCGTGGCTCCAGCCTCCATCATAATGCATGTCTGCTGCTGTTGTTGTTGCTGGCGGACTGGAGCCACTACACTCATGAGTAGTCCCTCCAGTCTGGTGAGTGGGGGATGTGTAGCCACCCCCCACCTGTGGCGACCTGTTGCCTGTGGATATCCGATGCACGCTGATGGACATGTCTGATTAAATCACTGCAGTGATGTCGTACCTGCTCATATGTGCTATTATGCATGCCTATGTCATTTACCCGACGGACAAGGTCTTGCCACAGTGCAGCCCTCTCCTGCTGATTCTGGCTGGTGCAGGAAAAGAGTATTGCATAATCCCACACCAGGCTCTGGTGTATCTCCTCATCCTCAGCTGTGGAGTAGGTGGGATTCCGCGGGTGGGCCATGTACCTGAGAAAGAAAATAACCTGGTATCAGCAATATATGTCAGCAGAATTTGGCACACATACTACACATGCTACTCGACTGTTATGATACAACATATCTCACATATGTAGCATCTGTCTGTCTATTGGTGGATACACATGTAGATGGCCAGGTATCAGTGCTCAGCCAGCAACTGTGCAACAGTACCTGGCACACTCCATACGACATACTACCAAACCCCAGCAGTCAGAACACTGATTCAGGTCAAGAGCACCTCCTCACTCTGGGGGTTTGTATCTAGGTACAGTATGGCCTACATCATCAACTACTGTGAGCTGACCACACACTGATTGCCCTGGATATACATATCCCACCTCCACCACCAGCACAAACGACTATAGTGCATAACATTACAGATACAAACTTTACACTTTGTAACAGTGACATGGTATCCTTTCAGCCCACTGGGCCAGTGGCAGATACAAACCACAATGCTGACCCCTACACAATTGCTTTCTACAGACATCTCTGAGAATGCATGGATCATGCAATCCCATATATGACCAAGACACTCTCCACAAAGGGACAGCATCCTGTCTGGTGGACCCCAGCCATAGACAGATTGTATTACAGAAGATGGAAGCTACTGCAAGACAGAGCATAATTCCATAAAGGGAGGGCATGTCTGAGCAGCACTAGTAAGGATCTATTTTCCCTCATACAAACATCCATGGGCAACTTTGAGAGGGAAATCAAGAGGGACACTACAGATAACCAGAAGGCCTTCTTCAGTTATGTTAGCAACCTGGTCAGGATCCATCCTCTATGCCCATAGTTTGTACACAACAACACATATTTCACTGACACCACAGATATTGACAACATTGTGGCAGACAGGTTCAGTGCAGGTGTCACCCCACCCTCTCCCCCAAAATAAGACATAGTTATCCCAGCTGACTGTAACCTCCCTGTCATCACAGATGTCCAGGTGAGAGCCACCCTCAGGACAGCAGAATACACAACATGAATGGGACCTGATGGTATCCCCAGTTGCATGCTACATAAACTCTGACAGGAGCTAAACACACATATAGAAGTGCTATGTAAAATAGCCTGACTACAGGATATGTACCTGTACACTGGCGCACAGCAGCAGTGGTTCCACTCCACGAAGGAGGCACCTCAACATACCAATACAATACAACACAATACATTACATTACAATACAATACTATACAATATGCTATTGCCCCTGGGACTACAGCAGCATACTGTTCTGCTACCCTGACCATTGTGACACATGTGGTGTGATGGTACCTGCTGCTGTCACACAGTTACACAGGGTGACTCATATGGCATATTACCTATCTGACTAACATTCAGCAGGGGTATGTGTGACATGTACTCATGGGGAGTCTTGCTTCTTAACACTGTGTGGTTTATTGCAGGGTATGTCTTATCTGTGGGTAGGAACTTTTACCTCCACATGTGCACTCTATTGCAGTGGCATGGACGACACACAGCAGACATTTAGGTTGTGGATGGTGTGAGGAGTTACTATGGTTGTTGGACATCTGTCATGGGTGTGACTTACATATGTAAATTCGGGAGTGGTAACCTCTATGTGGGTAGTATATGTGTACTCTGTGGTGTTGTCAGTCACTGTGCATTGGTAATGTGTTTGAGTGCATTTTCACAGTGTTGTACATGTCACTGTGTCCTTCTCCATATCTGTAGCTGTCATGTGAGGTCCATACCATGGCATCCATTATGTGGTGTGGAGGGGTACACCGACCTACATGTCCATAGCTGACACACCATGTCCGCTGACACATACCATGTGCAGGTATTCCAGGGATAGTGTGCCACTGTGAATATCATTGGGGCCACTATTGTACACATTTATGACCCTGTTCACCCCTGACACATGCAGTGGTGGGCAGCCAATCACATATCTGGTGGTTACTGGTGTAGGTGATCTGGAATGTGGTATGGTACTCCGGTTTTGACACTGGTGTTCACTCCATGCCTTTGTCACCAGGCACCTGTTGCAATACATCTGTACACATGTGCCTCACTCAGAATTTATATACATCTCTCTCTCTCTCTATATATATATATATATATATATATATATATATATATATATATATATATATATATGTATATATATATATATATATATATATATATATATATATATATATATATATATATATGTCTGTATACATATACACATACATATATTGATGTACATATATTGCTATAGATGTGGAGGGGGGACACAGGGGGGTGTGAGTGACAGAGGGGTGGGACAGGCTGTGTTGCAGGTCATCATATACAGTCATACCTGTAGATAGTCAGATCAGTCTGTCTATGTATATGTATCTACATATATCTATATCTGTATGTGTGCATTACATAGATATGTTTGTACAATATTCTATCTACATCTGTCTATGTATTCCTACATCTCTCTCTCTATGTATGTATACATATATGCATATCATATATATATATATATATATATATATATATATATATATATATATATATATATACACATACATATGTTGACATACATACGTATCCATATGTTAGACAGGTATATCAACATATTTGTCTACCATACTGTATACACACACTAACATACTGCTAAACATACATAACTGTGAAACCTACTTTGTACATGGCACTACAACCTACAATCAACCAACATTGATATGTGCACATAGATGCTCTCACATACAAATGTATGTACAGCCTTCACTGATAGTTGCTGTATGTCCCCTGCCCTTTACACATCTTCATATACATATGGATACTGACCAATGACACATATGGAGGGTTCACAGTATGTAGACCTTTATAGTATTACTTTACATTACCTGTGTTTGTCACAGCTGCTTGTGTTGCCGTCTGGTTCTCTGTCCTGCTGCTCCACTTCCCAGTTGTCAGCTTTCAGGTAGCTGTTGCTGAACAATTTGTTTGTGTCTGCTTAATTGCAATTTTCTCTCTGTCTCTCTCTCTCTCTCTCTGTCTGTCTGTCTCTCACGTCCTTCTCAGGGTGCAATGAAAGTATTGCATGTGTGGACTGGGAGTACAGCATACTTTTGTAGATATCTGTATATGCCCATGTGATGGCCTCTGCACCAATTGTTAGCCAGCATTTGCTAATTGCATGCAGCCAGTTGTGTACTGATTGCAGTTCTCACTGTGATTTCAGAACAGTGCTATAAAAAGGTATGTGAGATAGGCGTAGCCCTTTCAGATTTTAAGGGCAGGGACCATGCTGTTATGCTGTGGACAATGTTCTGTGAGTGTAAAGGTTGGTATCTCTCTCATATTTCCAGGTGTGTTGTAGATTAACATTCCTCCATTCATTTCTCCAGTTTCCTGTACTAACTGTGTATGTACACTGACACCTACAACTACTACTACTGTTAATGTGTGTGTGTGTGCTTTCCTTTCACTTTTGCTTGCACTTTGTTGCTAAGGCTTCAATAGTTGCTCTTTACAGTCACTACTTGTATGCCTGCTAGGTGTCTTGACTGTAGTGTGCTGCTGTAGCTTTCCTATTTTCCATGTACATTCACACCTTGGAATGCTTGCTATATCTGCTAGGGTGTTATAGCATGCAGTGTGGTCTGGCCATGGTGTGGGCCTTGACATATATTAGGGTATTTGAGTATGCTGCTGAGCAGGCCCCAGAGACTTTCAGGTTCATCTGTTATGTGCCTCATGGAATGGTACATATCAGTGGGGTACACCCATTAAAATGTCTGGTATGCTGCAGTTGTGACTGTGGGTTGGCATGAGCATATGTATTTACACATATATATATATATATATATATATATATATATATATATATATATATATATATATTATATTATATATTATTATATTATATATATATATTATATATTATATTATACATATATTATATGTATATGTATATATGCTTTTTTGCCATGCAAGTGATGAATACTTTCAGGACTCCATAGTTACCATTGCATGTGTTACACCTTTCTGCCTACTGTTTGTACATTTCACATGGGGTCTGTGGGGCATCCATGTAAGTCATTCACTGTTGCTATGTCTAGGCTCTTAACTATTCAAATATGGTGGTGTCAGACCTGTCATGTGTACAGATATTTGCAGGTTGTCCACATTTCTGCCTCATATTTTGGTCAATATCTCATGCACACCTTTTTCTGGCAAGTCACTCTGGGCTCAAGTCAGAATATGGTGACAACATTCAAGTTTCAGACTGCATACCCTTCCAAACATCCCACAAAGTGCAGACCCTGTTACTCTCTGAACTGTCTGCGTTTGTTGTAACATTATTTGTAATGTGTCCCTGGTTTTGGGCCTTTGCTCCACATATTTTATTACTTGGTCCAGATGTGTTCCTGTAAGAGGTTGTGGGGTATGGGCAGTGCTTATCCTGCTGTGAGTATGTGTGTGGCTTGCAAGGTGCTATAGTGACATTATTACCTACTAGCTTCCAACTAGCATGGCTGTTTCTGTTCACACACTACTATTATGGAAATCCACTAGTTTTGATAGTAATTCTAAATGGCATGCTTTGTGTACTACACATCTATATTCCCTTTACATTCATTCCTACTATTACATGATATACTTATTTTAGCACAATGTTCTTGTATAAGAGTGATGGCTTAGTGGTAAGTCATGCAGACTACTGTTTCCAAGGTCCTGGGTTCGGGACTCACAGTGAGATTTTATTTTGCTTTTGAGCTGAGTACAGGACCTGTCAATCAAAGTGACTAAGGCACTTTTAAGCAGTTGTAACCGGGTTAGCACTGGTTTGCGCGGAGCTCACACATGCGCACTGGCGGTTAGCTCCGCGCACACCTGCGTACAACCGCTTAAACGTGCTTACTCTTGTGCACACCCGCGCTATTTTCTTTGAAAGAAAAGAAAATGGGGAGACAGGAAAGTGGCGAAAAAGGGGTCACAAAGAGGGTAAGACAGTAGGGAAACAAGCTTGGGATGTGCAGGAGGGATGTAGGTAAGGCCCATAGCTGCCCATTTCTTCATCAGCAATAGCTGTGCATATGTATGTAATTTGGTGTGACATTTGAAACCTTCCACCCCTGAAAGAGGTGTCAGGACAACAATAATACTTGTTGTACAGCCAATTGTAATTGATAGGTTCCATGTCCAGTAGACATGTGTGCGGAATGGGCAGCTATGTATGGGGCGTAATTTTTTTGTGGGTACAGAGTGCCCTTTTTTTTTTTTTTTTTTTTCAGGTGAGAGTGGTATGTCAGGTGAAGGAAGTCGGTACAGCTGGGGAGGTAGGTTGGGTATGTAAACAGACAAGACAAACAAGACGCATACAGGGGCGGTGTATGACACGTGTGGGGGGGTTATGCAATTGACGGGGACGGAGGTTTCGATATCCAGAGCCCATGAGCCCACAGATGGCAACAGTGGAACTGATATCCCCACCCATAGGCAGTTGCCACTGTTCCTTCACTGCCCAGGGCAGGGTTGTGCTGGGGGCTGTGTAGGTGGGGCAACAGGCATGCCCGTTAGTTGCGCCACCCATGCCTCGAGCTGGCGTAGGGGCTCGAGAACAGAGTCCCGAATCTCCTCGCACCACAGTCCGGACGCTACGGAGGGTGTGTGGTGGTTCTCCTCCAGCCACACTTGCAGAGGGGTGAGCCCCATCCTGCAGTGCTTCCACCCAGGTGGCACAGGGCCACCGGAGGAGGGTCCGGACTCGGCACTAGTGCCAGGTGCACTCGCCAGCTGAGGTGGGAGAGGTGGGTCCACTGGAACCCGCCTTCCCTGTCGTCCTATGTTTTGCATTATGTCATGACAGTTTGGGTTAGTGACATATAATACCATTCACAATTAGTTGTAACAGCATGCATTAGTATTCCCATTAACCAAACACCCAGATATTCACACCATTGAACAGCGTGCATAACACATGTATACTTTGAACAGAAATACACAGTCCAACAACATGCAGGGTTAATTGATGGCAACAGGCCATCAGGTGTGGATGTATGAACAGGGCAGATGCATCAACAGACATGCAAATATATATGACCCAATAGGACAAACGTCCAGGGGTGTTAATTATGATTGCACATACCATTTTCACGTGGAATGGGTTATATGTGGTTATAGGGTGGGGTGAAGAAAGTAATATTAACACCTTCGAATAACAATACATATGCTGTACATTTCTAATAGCTACAGTTATATACACACTACTGTTCTAACTACAGTTTCCTATATGATAACTATTTCAACTTGGTGATAGGACTGTTACTGCAACATCAATATACATTTTATGGTTCTTCATACACATTCATATCTAGCTTTGTTCAGCTACATCATCCTGCTACATTTGCTTTATATAGCTATAGACAAGTGTGGATGTTTGGTATATCAGACAAACATCCTATCTGCATATTGCAGACTGAGAGCAACATATCCAGATTTTGGGATACACATTCCAGATGCAGCAACACTTTGAACAGATTTTGCTGCTTGGTTTTGAATCTCACATGCATTTCATTCTGCCTTGACTGCAGTATACTTTATTCAGGGGTTATTACTACTGTATTGCTGGATTCATGACACTTTCTCACACTCTCTCACTTGCTTTCATTTTACTATTCAGGATGGTACTTCCAGGCTTTATTGACATGTTTTACCAGTAGTTATTACAATCCTTTCTAGCAGTCTCACTTCTGTCATGTTTCAGTATTTCCACAGGGATATATTTCACACATGTGATTTCATCATCTTCTGCAGCTATACTTTTCAGCCTGCTGCAGGTTGTGTACTATTTTCTTACAGGCAGGGCATTTTTATTTCAGAATATATGTCGGACAGTTTCATGTTTAGGTTAAACTTACAGGCTGAAACACACTTTTGTAATCAAGCAATACTTGCATACACTTTCACACTGTTACTTGCAGATTTTATTCCTTACTGACTACACTGCACTCTTTTGCTGACTGTCATACTTTTATATTTCTTTACAGTTACTGGTAGTGGATTACTGACCTGCCTGGTGGTGCAACCACACCAGCCTATCGCCATAGGCTCTGCGGTTCACAGAACGGACACCTGCAGCTGTAATATAAATGAAGTAATATTGGAATACACATCTCCATAATATCAGCTAGTTTAATTTCTTACATACATAATTAAATGTTACTTACTCAGTAGTGGGGCGTTGGGTGTTTGCTGGGCCTCCTGGATCCAAAGGTTCAGTTGGTCCTGCTTGCATCTCTTCAGGTCCGCATGGTGGTGACGGACCTGCTCACCAGTCCTTGGAATCCCTGTGGCACTTTTGAGATCATGAGCCAACCGGTCCCACGCCTCAGCCCTGTATGCTCCCCAGAGGACCTGGCCCTGCATGAGTTGGGCCTCATGATTATGGACTAGGAGCCAGACCATGTACCTGGACTCCTCAACACCCCACCTCTGTGCTCGAAAGCAACTACCCTCTCCTACTCCTGTCATTCTGCCTGCAGGTCAGTTCTACAATTGTTTATGCTGTGTATTCCCGCCTATGGGGCTTATATAGTCCGTTTTTCCCACACATATCTGTGATTGGCCATTTTGGAATTGTATCAACTTCAGTAAACCTGCATTGTCATGTTCTAGTTTGTATTCATTCCTATATATTAGCTATTACTGCATTTACAGGTACTGCTGTCATGGCTTAGTGGTTCTGTACCTTGACTATGGTGTATAGTATCCTGGGTTTCAACCTGGCCACTGCTTTTTATTTTTCATGACTGTCTAGACATACTGAGGGGTGTGTCTGTGTAAAGGCAGTTTTGATACGGCTTGCTCAACATTGCCCATCGGTTAGCTTGTTTGCGCGGTGCGCAGCTCCGCGCAAACGGGGTATGCTGCTTTAAGCCTCATTTGGCTATCGGCACGCATATTACACTCAGCTCAGTTAGGGGCACATAGATTTAGCGTGTTAAACCACTGCTCAGCTACGGGCACTCATTTTGCACCAGTTAAACCACTGCTCATCTACGGGCACATGCACTCACTCTGTTAAACTGTAGCTCAGCTATGAGCACATCTGGCATTTTTTCTTCTATTGTTACCTCACATGTCTTCAATATAAATGGGCTATTTCATTACATTTTACATAAATTGTGGTTTTATGTGTACATATTTGTCAGGGACTTGTTTCCTGCTTATTTTGAAAAAAAAAAAATTGGTGTTGTTGGGGTTCGAACCATGAATGCCTGCTCTTCAGCCAACATCTCTACCACTACGCTATTGCTTCCTGGCTTATTTTGCATATTTAGTTCTTATATGCTTTCCCACTGACTGCTAACTGTAGCTGCTCTACGGGCATGCCAGCAAACGAGCACTCACGGTTAAACATCTTTACAATTTAAAAAATATATATAACATGTTCATTTATATATATTTTATGTTCATAGTCTGTGGGGGCATGTGTTGTGTTGTGTTTATTCACATTTCCATGGACTCTGTTGTGGGTGTTTACTTTGGGCACTTTTACACTTCTGGGGGCGTGTCCGCTTGCAGGGCTCAGCCTACGGACACGCCCCCTACTGTCTTACATGGACCGTGTTAGACTTAGGTGTGATTCAGCATGCTCTCATGAATAAGCAAAGCATGCTGACATCACTCCGTTTAACTGCAGCCTCCGTGTAAGAGTTATAACTCTTACACGGAGGCTTCGTGAATCCTGGGGACAGATAAGGACAATAAAATAAAATACCTAGGGATTACATTATCAGATGAACTAAATATTATAACAATAAACTACTGTAATATTCTAAATAACATTAAAAAACATTAGTTCAAAAATGGAATAAGTACTTTTTTTTACAATGGAGGACAGGCATTATATAATTAAAATGATTATTTTTCCAAAAATATACTTCATACAAGCCTTTTCTATACCTCCTAAATATTACATGAAACAATTTAATAAACTAATGCTAAACATCTTATGGTATCCCAATAAACCCAGAATAGCCCTGAATCACCACTTAAATGACTGGAAAGCAGGAGGAATCAGTCTTCCAGATACAGAAATATATGCACTGTCATCTGATATACAAACAATATAATTATGGGTAAATAATTATTATTCTGCCAGATGAAAACACATACATGAACAGATATGGCTAAAATCAGGTCTTACATTACCATCACAATATACTAAGTTGGTATCAAATGATTTTCTTTGGATGATGAGAGAACATTTTATAGAAAACAAGCAGAAGCACATACGTCCCAAGTTTATAAAAACATATTAAAAAAACACAAAACCCTTATGAATAGGAATCCCAATGTAAAAACCTGGTCATTCTTGCTATATACCATTGGATGCACACAGAATAACATTAACACTTTTGATATTGATATAATCAAGACTAATAGAAAGCATGAACTGACTTATTGGCATCAGTTACTAGACTCTGGAAAAGTTTTAACAATGGAACAAATAGGAAACAAATTTGAATTAGGTAATGATCTATGACTAAGCTACAGGATATAACACAGTACATCTTAGAATAGAGAGAATGCAATTAACAATCAGACAAAATATGCCCATATTTATAGAACACTTGGTCTTTTCAACAATACAAGTTGTTCATGAAAAAAGGTTACTTACTAAGCATCTGTAAAATAATTAAGAAAACAAAATTATATCATACAGAGAATTTTTGGGACTACTATAAAACAATAAATAGTCAAATACCAACTGACAATCAGAAGAAATTAATACTTCTCTCCACAAAGCAAGCATCTCTTTCATTAAAATGGAAGCTGTTCACATGGAAATTTGTTCATAGGTTCTTTATAATGCCACATACAATGGAAATAATGTTTAAACAAAATATAGGATGTTGGAGATATAAAAGGAACTTGAGAGCAGATTAGAGGCATATGCTTTATGATTGTCATTTACCTAAATCATTTTGGGTGGCCACAGTGATGCAGCGGTTAGCATTGTCATCTCACAGCAAGAGGTTCCCTGGTTCGATCCTTGGCTGGGGTGCCTTCTGTGCAGAGTCTGCATGTCCTTCCTGTGGTCGCATGGGTTTCCCCCAGGTGCTCTGATTTCCTCCCACATCTCCAAAGACATGCTGTTGGTGGATTGGACACTCTAAATTGGCCCTAGGTGTGTGTTTGTGCCTTCGTGGAAGGTTGGGCACTGGGCTGGCAACTCGACACCATAAAATTCCACTGTCAATCATCAGCGGACAGGTGATCCAGTGTGGCAACCCCTAACCGGGAAAAGCTGAAAGAAGAAGAAGATTTACTTAAATCATTTTGGGATAAAGTAAATTTTTTCTTGCAAATAGCTTTTAATGATAATTTCCATTTGTCTAAATCTTTCATTTTGTTTAATGCTCCCATACCCCAATGTGTTGCTAGAACAAAGTTTTCACTTTTATGGACACTACTGGCTATAAAATGCAAAACCATTATTGCAAATTGGTAAAGTGAGACTTTACCCCCATTTAAGGAATACAGAAAAATCATATTGAATGTATCACGAACGGAAATGAGAACCATTAGAATGAGAAAAGAAAGAACCACATCTTATTACAACTCATAGAAGAAAATGAATGACATAATGAAGAGATATGACTGTAATACATCATGAAATGAAGTTTTAAATGTAAAAATATGTAATATCTTTTAAACTTAGATGCCTTCATAAATAGTTTGCTTATATTTTATAGTTGCTGACTGTATATAGTTGTTAACCTGTGTAAATTATGTTTTATATTGCAAAGTTATGAAAGTAAATTCATTTTGTAAAATCAGTAAAAACATTTAAGCAAAAAATTTTTAAATATCTTTCATTATTATTGTGTTATAGGTTAAACCACATAAAAAGATGGATTACATAATGATAAAGAACAGGACGTTTATGATTATGACAGTCATTTTTAGAACCTTACCTTTTTTGTAATATGTGCATTGACACAGAATAATGCATTTAGTCAAAGCAAAGTAAACTTTATTGTCAGTCAGATTATACAACTTGTGCATCACTGAATGAAATTTCATTTCTCCTTCTCAAAGTGGAAGCATTTTCAAATATAGACAGTTTGTATTACAACAGCTACTACTGACATGACACACATTATTGTCTGAGACACTTAACTAACTATACATAGAAACTACACAGACAGAGGAACTTTGTGTGGTAATCATTATTGCACATTTAGGATTGCATAAGAATATGAATTAAGAGAATCCCAGTGGGATTATTGCACCAAAGTTATTGCACAAAAATATGTGATACTACTGTTGGAAATTCCACCAGCCTTTTCAGAGTTCAGATTTCGGGATAGTGTTGAGTATGAATTTATTAGTCTGAGGGACTGTGGAAAAAAGCTGTTGTTGTATCTGGCTGCTTTTCATCTCATACTGCTGTAGCATTTGCCAGAAGATTAATAAGTGAACAGTCCATGGGCAGGGTGGGTAATGTCTTTGATAATCTTGTTGGCCCTACTGAGACATCATGATAGGTATTTCTTGGATGGCAGGGAGCATGGTTCCAATGATTTTTTTCTGCTACCTTGACCACTTTCTGAAGGGTCTTTTTGCCTGAAGTGGAAGAGTTACCATACCAGGTTGAGAAACTGTTGGTTAGTAAACTCTCTATGGTACTTCTGAAAAAAGGTAGTAAGGATTGGAGAGGGGAGGTTTGCCTTTCTCATCTTTTGCAGGAAATGAAGGCATTACTGCACTTTCTTTACAAAAGCAATAGTATTAATGCTCCATGTTAGATCATCTATGATATGTACCCCTAAGAATTTTGTGCTTTCCACTCTCTGTACTATTTCATTGTGGATTGTTAGTGAAGCATGTGTTTTATGCCTTCTTCTGAAGTCGACAATGATCTCTTTGGTCTTGTTCATGTTTAGTGAGCGATTGTTGTTGTCACAGCAGATGAGTTGACTAACTTCCTCTCTATATGCTGATTTGTCATTTTTGCTGACGAGACCTACAACAATTGTGACATCTGCAAACCTGATGATGTGGTTCGAGTTGAACTTGGCTGTGCGCTATGATTAAAAGATTTAGAATATTTGGATGGACTTTTGTGTAAAGTAATGGATGTGATTAAAAAATAGTAATTTATGAGTATGCTAGAAAGATAAAATGAAGAGAAACAGATATATAGGAAAACAGAATGGGGAGGAATATATATTATGACAGGATTAGTAAGAAGTTTCATTGTATAATTCCTTGACTGGATCTGAATTTGGATATAGTAAAAGTGATAGAAAAGTTGTCAGGAGATGGTTAATTTGATATGACATACTGATGAGGCTATTAAGAAAATTATGGTATGGTTATGTAAAAAGTTAGCTTAAATAAAAAGTGAGTGAATTAACAAGGATTTAAGTCATTCTAATGTATAATTTTATTTATTTATTCATTCATTCATTCATTCATTCATTCATTCGGTCATTCATTCACTTATTACATTTTAACATTTTTTCATAAGTAAGTTACTGTACAGTACAGTTAACAAACCAATGGACAGAGACAAATTGTTCCTAAATAAAATAAATGTCAACTGTTTAATGTTCTGATTCATAAATGGACCCCCTCTTACAGAACTGTTATTTCAAACAGTCTAGAGATAATACATTCAAGAACATGCAATATATTTCCAGACATGTTTGTGTAATAGTTTATTTCATTAACAAATGTATTGTATGTAATGGAGCTGAAACTTTTTCTGCAATATAATAAGTCAGTGCTATGTTTTTATTTCCCCTCATTTGCCAGTTTTGTCAACATAGCCACATACTCAAAAAAATGTCATGGGGGGTTTGGACAGAAGTTGTATACAGCAGCAACCTCTGGCTAGCTGAATATAAAGCTGATTCAGCACAACTAAAATAAAATTTATTTATATTGTGGCCTTAGCACTATTGTATTTCGCATAACAAGCATCAATGGAAGGTAGTTTAATAGCAATATTTAGTTGGTGGTATATCTCTAAGGTAGTTGTGATTCTCCTGTTACTACAATTGGCATATAATACCTTCAGCACTGCATCAAAAGGTACCCTGTGCACAGATGTAAGCTGTATCCTTTTACGTATTACCTCTGATGGCATAAAAAGAGCAAGTTGCATCTTTAAGAAAATGAGAGGGACCCTCCTTAACAAAATACAACACAAATTAGCATACGCCTTTTACACCAAAAATAAAGTGACAGTGCATATGATATGATATGATGGCAATTGACATTTCAGTGCTGGAAAAAAAATGCATTGTGCGTTTCTTCAAAGTGCAGTATGTTTGTTTCATGACTCTTCATTACGCAAGTTAACCATTTAAAAGGCATTGCCCTATATCTCAGAAACGGTTATCTGCAAATTAAAGTAAGGATGAAATTAATGTAAAAACGAGATGTGACTAATTTTCTTTTATGAATTATGTTTAATACCTGAAATGATTTAAGTGCAAGACAAACAGCTTTTGCTGTGGACTAAAGCTGTTTTGCAGGAAGCTAGTTTAGAATATCATCATCAGCATTATTAAACACTGCAATCAATATGCTTAGCACTCATATTTACTTTTAAATAATTAGTTGTGTAATCATGGCTTTTGTTATTATACCTACTGTTAGAAAAATATGTATTAATGTATATGTTTAGTGCTTATTAGAAGCTAAAAGGGTTAACACATTTCATTCTATTTTCTGTACATCTTAATTCTGTATGGAATTACAAGATGCTTTTCAAACTGCAGTATGCTTTCTGAAATTGCAAGATGCTCTCTGACCTAGTATTTGCTAGCACAGCAAAATTCATGTTTATGCCTTTTGGAAATTTACTGAGAAGCAGGTGATTATTTGCTAGGTCAGGAAAATAAATGAATAGAACCATACTGTTTTCTATAATGTTATTGAACTTGAACAATTAGCTCTGTTCGTGTTATGAGAACATGCACAGCTGCAAAAAAGAAAGATACACCGAACAAAGACTGCTTGAAGAAATGAACTATAATCTGTACTTGCTTTGTGCTCGAATTAGCCATAGTACCTTGAATGGTAACATTGCATAGTGAAAAGTTGTATCTGACCGGTGGTCATCAAGGCCACGTTGTTTTTCTTAGGAAGTTTTTTTTGTAAACTTGATATGCCAGCAGAAAATCATGGACAAACAGCTGCTGTAAAATAATATTGAAAGAACTTGTGATTTATTATGTCAGCTTAATAGGCAATGCCTTGTAAGAAATGTATAAGAATAGCTTCACTTCCTGATTCTAGTTAGACAAACTCTGTATTAGCACGTTTTTGTCTCCTTGCTGCAAGATTAAAGTGCCTTAACCTGAACCTGCCGTGTGTTGATCTTTTTAAAGTTGTTTTTCCTTTGACACCTACAATAGGTTAATTCCTACTTTGCTGCAACTATATCATTAAAAAAATGCACTGAATGGAGGACAGCTTTTTGACAGCCCATATATATGCTGGAGCTGCATTCTGTAATATATAAATGCACACAAGCAGACATACACACACACACACACACACACACACACACACACACACACACACACACACACACACGCACACGTATGTAAAATAAACCAGATATACTTGCTATATTTTACTTGGGTCTATATTAGCACATCAAAGTGTCAAAACTTCAAATGTTCTAATATTGAACCCTATTCAGCGAAAGCTGAAAATATCGAAGCAGCAGAAATTCAAATTTTTTTCTTAGGGAAAGAATTCAGTTGTCCGTTTCTGTTGCTTCGGTATTTTCAGTGCTGTGGTGGAAAGTTACGGGTCGGGTTCAGGTAAGTGTGCGATTGAGTGCGGGTTAGGTTAGTTAGGGTTAGGGAGCAGGTTAGGTATGTGTGCGATTGTGTGGATGTGAGGGTTAGGGCAGGTTAGGTGAGATAGTGTTAGGGCGTGGGTTAGGTATGTGTGTGATTGTGTGGACGTGAGGGTTAGGGTGGGGTAGGGTTAGGGTGCGGGTCAGGTAAGTGTGCAATTGTGTGGACGTGAGGGTTCAGGCGGGGTAGGTGAGTTAGGGTTAGGGCGCAGGTGAGGTGAGTGTGTGATAGTGACGGACCTTAGGGTTTGGATTAAGGTAAGTGCATAGTTAGTGGTGTTTGTATAGCTTAGTGTAGGGTTAGGTGTAAGATTTTAGGTGTATATGTGTAGATTGCTGTTTGTTTGGTGTGCTTGTGTTGTGTGTATGTGTTTTGGAACAGCAAATTTTTTCCCTAGGAAAAGATTTGTTGTTCTGTTTTTTTTATCTTTTCATCTTTTGTTGAATAGGTTTATTTTGTAGATTAGATACAGAAGCAGTTAAAATTCTTGTTTTGAAACAAGAGCTGTACATCAGTAAAACTGATACCATATCTTCAGAAAGTAAGTGAGAATTACATCAACAGTCACTTTTCAAACTTTTCAGAAAGGCCTTAAAACACAGAGAAGGCTGAATTTCTGAGGGTAAGTCATGGTGGGTGAAAGCAACACCAAAGTAGAGGATAATGTGCTGTTTTCTGGATTGTTATGTCACATAGTTCAGATATGTATGAGACTTTATTTCCTGTAGTAAAGTGGTTCTATAGGAAATTGTGAATTAGGGTGTTTACAACTTTTAGCAATTTAACTTTGAAAGGATTAATTAATTTTTTTGTCAGTTAATGAATGGAAAATGAACTGAAAGGTGCTGTTGTCTTGCTGGGTCTATATTATAAGTTTGAAGTTTGAAAACTTCAAATCTTATATGATCGACATCATATGAGCAAAGTTTTCAAACATCGAAAGTTTCAACAAAGATCGCCGCAGGGAATATTTCCCTTCACTTCAATGTAGTACGATCTCAGAGTTGGTATATTTAAGTAGCGGGGTGTGTGTGGTGTGCAGGGGGGGGGGGCTTGCCCCCCTGCATAGAGCATTCAGGTAGGATTTTTTATTTTTATTTTGTTTATATTTTATGTTCTATCTTTAAAAACTTCACTCATATGGAGTCGATCATATGAGATTCAAAGTTTTCAGACTTCAAACATATAATATAGACCCATCTTGTTGTGTGTATATGAAGGAAGCAGCTCATGTAGTGTACTTTATAGGGAAATTGTTGATACACTTTAGGTTGTATTTGGGAAAATTAAATTTAAGTTACATCATGCAAGATATTATAGAAACATCAGATATTAGAGTTTTTGAACATACACCCAAGAAACCTAGTACTTTCAACCCTCCCTTACATACCACTTTGCAAGTTTTCCAGAGTTTATGTGAGAACGACTTTAGAAAGATTTTTTCTCAAAAATGTGTTGAAAATTTAAGCCAGGGAGAAAAAATGGCCTTAAAAGATTTATGTAATAATCACAATGTTAGAACGATGAAGGCAGATAAAGGGGGAAAAATAGTGATTATGAATACACATCAATACACTACATCTTTATTGGAAATGTTGGAAGATAGTAGTATATATAAAAAAGTAAATATAAAGGAAGTTAGAAAGCTTTGTTTGACATGCTTAGCCAAGGTGAATTGGATTACAGTACTTATGAATATTTTTTGACTGAGTATCCTAAATTAGCTAGTTTTTTTGGTATTCCAAAAATTCAAGCCAATCAAATAAATCCACCCTTTAGGCCTATTGTTTCAGCCAAACATTCTAAAATGGAAAACATTTCTATTTGGCTGGATCATGTTTTGAATCCGATTGTGCAACAATCAAGGTTTTATATAAGAGATTCTTGGCACCTTCTAGAAAAGTTAAGAGATCTAAATATTAATTTTGAGCATACTACCTTTGGTACACTAGATGTGAAATCTTTATATACCTCCATCAAGCAACAGGAGGTGTTAAATTATTTAAGAGAATATCTGACTGGAAATACAGATTTTGGTAATAGTAAGATCCATACCATTTGTAGTTTGATGGAACTAGTTCTAGAGAATAACTTTTTCAAGTTTGACAAAAATATATATCAGCAACTTTCTGGAGTGGCTATGGGTGCCAGGGTGGCACCAGCATTTGCCAATTTAGTGATGGCAAATTGGGAATTACAGTTTTTGGTAAAACATCTGGATTTTAGGAAGGTACAAGCTTATTTTAGGTTCATTGATGATTTGTTTTTCTTGTGGAGTGGTACACAAAATGAATTTGAAAGTATGGTTAAAGACATAAACAATACCACCAATTTTCTTGAATTTGATCAGTGGGTTTGGTGAGAACATTTCATATTTAGATGTAGAACTTAGTCTGAATAAGGAAGATAATACATTTCAAAGTAGAATTTTCAAAAATGACATTTTTTCAAATCAATATTTACACAAAGAAAGTTTGCACCCACCACATATGAAGAAAGGGGTGGTAAAAGGTCAGATCATCCATTTAAGTAGGTTGACAACAAACGAGGCTATCTTTTTAGATGAAATTATATTCCTCAGATCCCTATTTTTACATTGGGGGTACGGGAAAGATTGGTTAAAGAATATAGAGTGGGAAGTTATAACTTTAAGACAAGGGATAGCCAAACCTATTCTTCCAGCAAAAGATGTTTGTATAAGTTCAGTTCCAGTGGTGACAGAGACTAATACCAACTACAATATCTCATTTCCACTACCCATAGTAAATGAAATGGGGTATATAAATTATCCAAAACAATTGGAAAGTTTTACTTGGAAATAAAGAGCTAGTAATGAAAACAGGATTAGTACCTAGGTTTACTTACAAAAGGGTGGTCAATATAAAATGTATGCTAGAAACAGTTAATAAAGAACATCATGTCAGCACTAGAATTGCAAGTATTAAAAAAAGGAACCTTTGCATGTCAAAACTGCAAACAATGCAGATTTATAAGTAATAGTTCTTCTGTATTCATACATTGTTTAAATTATACAATATGGCCTAAAGGATATTTCAACTGCAATTCTGAATATGTGCTATATATTGCATGTTGCGCATCATGTGAACATTTTTATATAGGAAAAACCAAGCGAAGTTTGAAGTGCAGAATGTACGAACATAATTTAGCTATTAAGAACAAGGATATGTTAAATTCACTAGCTAAACAAGCAGTTGGTTGTCCAAATTTAAAAAAAAAATTGAATTCTCAGTAATAGAAAAAGTAAATGAAGTGCCTTTTGGAGGGGATTTGAATAACATCTTGGAATGCAAAGAAACATTATGGCAGCTTTGTTTAGCTGCAGACAGGTTACCGGGTTTAAATGAATCTATTAATTTGAGATGTTATTTGTCTAATAGATAAATATGTTAAATATATTTTAGTTAAACATTTTTACAAGTTATTCAGTTAAACATTTCATAAAATACAGGATGATATATGTATTTTATGTTATGGATCATGATTTTCATCATTTTAAGGAATAGTAAGCTTGTGTAAAAATATACATACATTTTTTTTCGAAAAATCAACAATAATAATTTTTTAAGTTAAGACGTTTTACAGCATACATAATAATGTGTATTATATATATTTTTATAGATAGAAATTTGATTTTATAATATGAAGTAAGTTATTGTGATGTCATTTCCTTTTTTTAAGTATTTAAAGGAACTTGGGTGGGTTTGTCTGTTTTTTCTGAAGAAGTTCACAAATTAAATTGAGTGGATGAAAGCGCTAAACACCTGTGTTGGAGTGCATTTTGTGGTGCCTGGATTTGCTTCTGAGTTTTTTTGTTTTTTACTTTGCATTAATGTTGTGGGTTTACAGGCATCCAGTGTGTAAATTGTTTCCCTGTGATTTTTTATTTTGAGTTAGTGCAACTTCTTGGGTTTCTGTAGGAGTATGGCATTCAATGGGGGCAAATGTAGTTATATATTATTGTGTTGTACTGCTACAGAAGTTGTCATCCTCTTATTTTTTTAATTTTTTAACCAGAAGTCAGAGAGTCAGGTGTGCATGATGACACAGAGAACACTGTAAGTGAATGTAGTGACCAGGTGTGCATGATGACACAGAGAACACTGTAAGTGAATGTAGTGACCGGTGTGCATGATGACACAGAGAACAGTATAAATGAATGTAGTGCCATCAGAGAAGTCAGTCAAAGTAGCACTATCACCAAAGTCAGCAGCTCAAGAGATAGCATTGAAATGGGAGAAGTAACGTAAGTGAAGTTAGTCGTGTCAGTTCTGTCAGTAAGTAGCATCCTAATGAAACTGGTGATACTAATTGTTCAGTGAGAGCTATTAGTGAGTAAATCACATGTACTAGTATTACAGGTAAGGAGAAAGACATTGTTGTACATCATTGCAAACCACATTACAGTTGCCATTTTCCACTCAAAGCATTCATAGACAAAAGAAGAAAATAAGGAAGTTCCCTTCACCAATGTCAGCTCTCATATCTAGGCCAGTTTAATCTTCTGGAATATTCAGCCAAACAGTATGGGCTGTATTGCTTAGCCTCTGTGTTGTTTCCAACACCAGCACCGACTTGAGCAGCTATACTCTAACTGGAATCATGCTAAAGCTGAAATGCAGTGACACTCAGAGTACCTCAAGAAATCTGAGGCAAAATGTCTTCTTTCAGAATCACAAATGAATCAAAGTCAGAGTGGACTTTGCAATTTTAAATACCACACAGCTGCAGGTGGCCAAAACACAGCTCTACTGACATTATTTAATTACAAAAAAATACTTAAATCTTTTGCTGTGGCTAATATTACATTCATTGGGACTCCTTCCAAGGTTATAAGAATTCATATGCCCACTATGCCATGGAAAGGGACTGTGAGCTGGCAAGGTCAACTAATCATCTCTTCCAGGCATGCATTGAAAGTACTTGTACTATCTGTACATGTGCTGTGTACTGCACAGGAATTACCTGTTTCTACTCCTACATCCACAGCAAAATCACATGCAAATGAATGTATATTGCTGTCTTTCCACACACAGTGTAAGACCTTCTTAAAGTAATCTTTCTATACCCATCAAACCCAGTGCCCCACTTTCCTACTCTCACTCCAGTAGTCAGCTAACCAGACTGTGCCCCCCTTCTTCAGATTCCGGAATCCGCCACTGTTCATGAACTAACAGGACCACTTGAGTCACCCTTCAACTATAGCCTCAAAACAGTCTTTGTATCATGAGAATGGAGGACTGCAATGGTTATCCCACTTCACAAGTGTGGACCATCAACTGACTCCAGGAGACTGCAAACCTATTAGTCTGACTTGTCTAATATGCAAAGCCATGGAATGAATTATTATGGAAATGGTCAACAAAGACATAGGTAACCTTCACACACTGCACTCAATCCATTTTGGCTTTGTCAAGGGAAGATCATGTCTAGTAAACCTGGTAGACTTCTTTGAGAAGGTCACCAAGGCAATCAACGAGGGGAAAGCAGTGCATATCACCTACCTAGACCTGGCTAAGATGTTTGAAAGAATACCCCACTGAGGTATAGTTGACAAATTGGGAATAAGCCCCTACATAACTCACTGGATCGCCAGATGGCTTACAGACAGGACCTTGGAAGTCAAGACTAGTGATACCATCTCTACTGGTCAACAGCAGGGTACCTTAGGCTCCATGCTGGGATCGCTCCTATTTAGCATCTATGTCTTGGATGCAAAGGCTAATGTCAAGGGCCTTTGGCTGACCAAGTTCACAGATAGTTGCAAATTGGGAGTTATCGTAGATTCATCCATGACACAGACATCTTACAAGAGGGTCTAACACAGACAAATGACTGGAGTCAAAGTTACAGACTAAAACAAAATGCCAAGAAATGCATTATAGTACCTTTTGGGAATACTGTCACCCAGGCTAATTACCCCATCAATAAGATACCCCTAAGAGTTGATCAAGTAGTCAGAGATCTGGGACCATATGTAGACAGTAATCTGGCCTTTGACCAAATTATGGCCAAAAATCATTCTATGTCATGCAACTTATAATTAAGGGCATGGCTCCCAGGTCCAAGAAAGTCACAGTGCCACTTTAAGTAGCCCTTATCAGACCCATCAATGAGTATAATACCCCCTTTGGCATGTATCTGACCAAAAATATGCAACAGGTAGAATGCCCAGAAAGTTTCCTTATCAGGAAAATCCAGGGAACAAACATATTGTCCTATACAGATGCCTTAAAACCTTATCTCTATACTCCCTACAGGTTACTGAGAGGTGATCCTTGCCTAGTACACAAGGAATTCTCAGATCCAGCTTTGATGGACCTTTTGCACACCCACAATACAAACAGCATCAGAACCACTAGATGCAAGGATTAAAATTTTGCTTGTGACATAAATAAGACATGTTGGTGAGACAGACACATGTCTCAGAGGATCCCCTTGCTCTGGAAGCAGAGTCCATCCCTAACCTTATTTAAGTGTAACCTTGAGCAATGGATAGGACATCACCCTCATGCCTCTGATAGAGTTAGACAGTAATGCCCAAACTAACATAACTCCACCCCCCCATAACCTCTAGAAACGTTCTAACCAGCATAACCCCTCCTAATAAATGCCTTTGATACATAGGGATACAACTGGGTTGGATTGCACAGCTAGGCTTATAAAGACCCTGGTGGTCATTAGCTAGTATGTAACTATGAACTATGAACTAAGTTTAGTTCTGTCAGAAATGTCTTGAGGATGCTCCTTTATTTCTTACAAAAATATATTATTTTCTGTTTTCATATGTTTGCACTTGCTGCACTCCTATGTGTGTCATCCTTCAGATGAGATGTTAAATTGAGGCCTCATTTGCCTTTGTTGGTGGTAGCTCAGGTGGATGTAAAAGATTCCATGTCATCTATTGAAAAAAGTATGGGAAGTTCCCTAATGGCCTGGCCAAATTTCCCTAGTAGTATAACTGCTACCTTGGGTCTACCCGGAAAAGAGGCTACTAGCCTAGTTGGACTATCCTGGTTAACAAAGGATAAATAAATAAAATAAATTAACTTTGTTAGCATGGATTTCCATGCTTTATTGAACCTCTCTAGTAAACCAGAGTCTGCAGATGGTATAGTGACATTGTCAGCTGCTTCACTTTAAAGCACTCGACATATAAGCTTCCAGCTGAATCATCCCCTTACCTAACCCTAACCTGCGAACACTTGCATATTCACACTAACTGCTATAACACAGTCTTTACACCCACCACTGTCTCACTCAAACATTAATTTTCCTGCATATTCCTGCTTACTTACACTATATAAAACTAAATTCAGCCATATGTGATCCAGTCAAATGAACATTCTCTCATTTGGGCATTCTTTCTCTTTTACACCGACAAAAACCTTTCTACCATATGTGTATACAACCTTTTGTGTTACTGAATTGCACACACACACATATATATATATATATATATATATATATATATATATATAAAATATACATACATACATATAAACCCATGCAAACACATACATATATGTATATTCTTAAGTTTATATATGTAGGCAATAATAGTAGTATTTCCTCAGAATGTGTGGGTCTGTTGTTCCATGGTTATCTTCTCTGCAGTGCCTATATGCCATCCCTTTGTTTGCTTGGTAAGCCAGTAGGTGAATTGGTGGTCCTTTAAATTACCTATAGATAAGTAGGCAGTGCTTATGTGTTTGTGGACTTTGATTGACAGGCATCCCATCCAATACTGAATCTCTAGGTATTTGAAGTTCTATATTTCTGGTTAGAATATACAGTACAAATGTTAATGGACTGCTCTACTACTAATTTTAAGATGAACTTAATCAGTCACAGTAAACCTTACAAGAACCTTGCGTATGTTAATCGTTTAGTTGTCGAACATCTGGCAATAGGTATGACGGACTTTCCATTGTTTGCATGCTTAGTCATGACACTACTCTGTACTGAGTGGTGAAAGAAACATTATTTAAAAATTATAGTTTTTCAAACAGATGCTGAAATTATTCTTCTAGTTTCTGTTTCTGACCCCTTCTAAAGGCTGCATTTTCAGTAAGCACACAATTCATTTCTTTTAATTCCTACTTAGTCTTTGCTTATGCAGTTGAGGACTATTGAGTTTCTCATCCCAGAGTTCTAAATGGTATTTTTAGGAGAGACAAGCTGTGCAAGCATACCATAGTATAATGGCTTGGATGAATTGCAGATATAGTAGGCAGATAATAGGAAAATGTGCATAAGTGATGAAGCTCTAAGCAATTCACTTACTTCAATGGAAAGATGCATTAGACTTTCACATGACAGGCAGTTTTCACTAATTGGTTCTGAACTGTTTCCAGTCAAAATTTCACCACCGGATTAGTCCTGTAGTGCTCACAGCTGCAAACCTATCACTATATTAAAAAGAAAAGAGTAAACATTTCATCAGTAGGCTGTTCCCAGGGCATGTTAATGTTAAGTTAATAAGCCTCTGGAAGTTTAACATGGACAGACAGATACCTGAATATGAAATTGCCATGAGTGGGTGATTAAACTGAACTGCATTTGTAAGAGCTTACCCTACCATATTTCCATGATAATTAGTGGTCTAGTAATATTTATATTTTATTGTTTTTTCTAATCTTTGTACTTCATTAATGTTAGTAAATTGTAGACACTGATATAATGTTTCCTGCTTTAGGTAAAGTATCACTGACGTGGCTTCTTGAGTGAAATGGAATATTAAAGGTCATTGGTGACATTTATAGAAAGGACAGCATAACTGCTGCAAAACTGTCAAAAGTTCTGTGAAGAGTGCCTGGTCAGGATATGTAAGCCAATAAGAAGTCAAGCTAAGATTAGTTTTACATTTTATATCTGTTATGGTACTCAAAGCTAGACACTCATATACTGATGATGTATGAGTATTGAACAGAATTACTGATGTAAAACATAAATCTAATGAAGCACAGGTTTAGGATAGACTTACTGTTATGTCACTAAGGGAGGTCTTGCTTGCTCTGTCTAGTACACCAGACAAGGAATTACCCTGGATCTTATGAAGCAGGGTAGCAGTGTCTAGACTACTTCAAACATTCAGTATGTGCCTATTCAGATTTGGGCTTAAATAGCTGGTGATCAAATGGTTTGGATGCAGAAGACAGGTATGTTAGTTGGAGGAAAAGCTCTGTGCTCTCATTGCTGACATCCTACTGAATGCTTGGAGCATGGCTGTTTACCGATCTATGTGGAAGAGACTTATTTGTTAATGTGTCAGGCGAAGGCATGGAGGCCTTAGAAAACACTGAACTCACAAAGAGAGATGCTTTTTTGTTAAGTTCTTATTCACAAGTGCTGATCCCCTTCCAGCTACATGATTTACAGCCTCAGAGTACTTATAATCTTAGAGGTTTAATGTAACACGTACAATGTATACAAAATTCCCATTTTATTAGAAAGAAAAGGCCTCTCTACAACTATACACTATATAAAACTACACATTTCTATCAATAAAACTTGACAAATAACTAGGGAGTCAGGGGACTGTTAAATACTATAGAAAACCTCTTTAGTAGATCTTTACTTATTTAACTGCTACTGTGTACGTTTGTGATACTGGAGAGGTTTCTTGCATTTATTGGCCTGTTTTGGTTCAACACACTCTCATTAGCACCTCTAAGGAAAGTAGATTGGAATAGTTATCTGTTCATTTCTATATTTAATTATATACCTTCAGAGAGTATATAGACGGCTATAATTTGTTCTCTGTAACCACATTATTATGTGTTCAAGACATGGATGCCAAATAATTCACCTCTTGAGTGATGTGTTTTACTGGCTTTGAAAGCTAGTAAAGCACTTAGTGAGTGCTGTCACAAAGACAAGTAAGTAAAAAGTCAGGGGCAGTTTTTAAATATTGCTCTAATTTAAATAAGTTACTTACAGGCTAATGTTTGCAAACTTCAGTAGACACAGGAGGAAATATATTCAGGGACTGAAGGAATGTCCCTTCCCCTTATACCAAACTTTCATAGGACATAGAGGGTATGTAACAATTGTTACACATCTCTGAAAGAGCTGTTATGATCAGATCTCTTGCTACAGTGGTGCGTAACATATATATCTTTTTTCTGATATTGGAGAGTAATCATGGCGCTCCATGCACTACTTTACTATTAATCACCAATGCAATTATATGAAACAGAAAACACTGGTTATGAATACAAGCAAAAAAAAAAAAAAGTAAAACCGTGAAATCCTATGATCACAGTTGTAAACAATGCATTTGCATTTGTGATCTTGTAAAGAACACTAAACCCAATAGGGTAATGACTGAATAAAACAAAGAAAAACACAAATTCACAGACTGCACCAAGCTGTTTTAATGAAGAGCTAAAAGGCTCCAAAATACTAAGTGCTTTCAAAAAAAAAAAAAAAGCAGCTGGAGCATTTTGAAAATATTTTCCGTAAATTCCGGGGTCTACAATTGGATAACGCATTCCTTTCCAAATCCATCTCTTTGAAGCAAGTACCGAAAGGGCTTAGATTCAATAAAGTGCTGAATGGGATCGAAAAAGGATCTATCACTTACAAGCGATTGGTGGATTTGTATGATAAAACTGGGTTAGACATTTTGGACATCATTATACTAAACAACAAGAGTAAGTTAGAACTACCTGAAAAAGAAATAGTAACTTTAAATGAAAGTATTACTAGTGATTTATTGTTTTTTCAGTATGTTAAACAATGCAATGTTGTGCTCAATAACATTGAAAAGTTTGTCGATAAGAATGTTAAAACAAAAATAAAAAAATGATCAAGAGACCTGTCGGACTATAAGAACAATATGGCATATAATTTTGGCACTAACAACAACAGGGCCTTCAATAAATATGGCTCAAATAATGTTCAGAAGTATAACAACTTGGACACTGTATGTGATTGCAATGATGAATATGACTCTGGTGAATGCAATGATGAACATCATGGTTTTTTAGAAACATCTCCGGGTCCAAGGAGATCCGAACGCCTGAGAAACAAAATTGGGGGTGGTTCAGGGAACCAGTCGAACAGGTCCCATTACAATTTTCAACAAGGGAACAGTCATTACAACACGAGAGGGTGGTGGTACAGCAACAACAATCAGAGGTGGAGATAATTCAAGGACTGGACATTTGCAATAATAATGAAGCAATTGACATTAACAACCATAGTGATACATCTGTTAGTTTTTTGGAATGTAATACTGATGTTATTGAACTTACTTGTGGTGTTGAAAGTGTTGACAACAGCCTTTTAACGGGTGTATTGTGTTGTAATAATGACGCAGCTGAATTTAGATGTGAAGTAAATACTAAAGCTGGCTTCAATATTTATAATTTCAGCACTTTGGAAGTAAACGAAATGCATTATGACCTGTTAGCAAAGGGGTTCACATATGTACCTGCGTTTTGTCATAACATTGTGGACTTGTTTACTAGTTTGAAAATATACACTAGGCAGTTAAATTTAGCCTTGTATTTTAAAAGGCAAAATGTTCAGAGAGATTTTGCTCCTTCTTCATTAATTAGGAAAAGCACATTTATTCCACCTGTTGATAAGGATGTGGCATTGTTTGAGAAGTTATCTGTTAATAATATATGAGCATATTTGGAGAAGAACAAAATTAGGGAACAAGATAACCTCACAGAGCATGAGAGGTTAGCGTTGAAAGAATTGATCACAAATAAAGAAGTTAGAATTATGAAACCCGATAAAGGGGGTGGGGTGGTCATTATGACCCACTTTGATTATATAACCAAAATGGAAATTATCTTAAATGATGATAGCACTTATCAGAGAGCCTCTAGATGTGAGATGAATATAGCATATCAAAAAATTTATACATTTCTAATGGATATATTGTTGGAAGGGGGATACAAGAAAAAGATTATGGATTTTTGGTAGTCGAACACCCAATTACACCTGTAGTGTTCGTCATTCCTAAGATCCATAAAAATATTAATGACCCCCCTTTCAGACCGATAGTAGCAGCAAGGGGGTCTAAAACTGAGTCCTTGGCAGCTTATGTAGATAGGAACACGCAAGGTTTGTTGAATAATTTTGGGCACATATTGAAGGATTCATGGCATTGTTTACAGCGACTTAGTAGTATTGATAAGGATGACTTGAATTGGTCATTCCTTACTATAGATGTGGTCAACTTATTTTCAGCAATACCCCAAGAAGAAGGGTTGGAATATTTTACAGAAAGCCTCTTGAGAAGTAAATATTTGACTACTGATAAGTTGAACAATGTAGTTAATTTTATGGAACTAGTGCTTAAAAATAACTATATGATATTTGAGGGAGAAATGTACCATCAAATATCATGGGTGGCAATGGGGGCCAAATGTGCCCCCATTTTTTCTAATTTGGTACTTCTGCATTGGGAAGAAACATTTTTGTTCCCTACCCCTTTTCTGAACGTATTGTATTATATAATATATTTTTAGATGACATACTTGTTCTTTGGAAGGGGGATGAAGATGAAGCTAAGAATTTTGTTGAACATCTTAATTCTACCACCCCATTTCTTTCTTTTACATACAAGTGGGACAATGAAACAATTGATTTCTTGGATATTAAACTCATTAAGACATGTGGAGGTTTAGAAAGTAATATATAGAAAGGAGACATATAGTAATTCTCTTTTGCACTTCTCAAGTTGTCATCCATTACATCAGCGTAAAAGTGTGATTAAAGGGCAGATGGTTCGATTGTCACGCTTTGTGTGCAACAATGAGATTTATCAAAGGGAGATGTATAAATTAATAGGAATGTTTTTGGATAGAGGATATCCATTGAAATTGTTGATTACAGTTAAAAAAGAGGTGATGAAAAAGAAGTCGACATCATTTAAACCCATTTTGGTAGAAAATAGAGGGACTATTGAAGCAAAGGAAGGAATAGAACCCTCTTATTCTAAAATGTTTGATTCGAGAGCCCTTGTTTTGAAATACAACCCACAGACATGTAATATTATTGAGATTATTGGGAAATCTTGGAATCTGGCATTTAATATGGATATGCAAAAAGAAATAGGCCAAACACCAAAAGTAATTTTTTCAAGAGGCTCAAATATAAAGAATTTATTTGAAAAGCCACAAAATAGATTTACAAGTTCACAAATGTATAAATGTGGGTCATGCAGGTACTGTAGATAAATCAATGATGACAGTGAGGGGGTACAACAAGGCAATTCCATGCCCGGGTAAATGTAGTTGCAACACTAAAAAAGTGGTTTACCTTGCGACTTGCATGACATGTGCAGGATTTTACATAGGGAAAACTATATGTAGATTAAGGGAAAGGATAGCAGAACACCAGAGGGCTATTAAAAATAAGGATAATCATAACACGTTATATTTACATTCCAAGAATTGTGTCAGTTTTAAAAAGTTTATATTTTTTGTAATTGATAGGGTGATGATAAGTGAAAGAGAAGGTGATGATAACATCAGAGTTGAGTCTTTAGAATTTAAATGGCAGGTGATTTTAGATACAACAACTTACCCTGGACTCAACGACCATATTTCTATGAAGCCCATTTTGAAACAAAGGGCTATTGTTTTTTGAAGTCATTTTGCTTTGTTTTTTTGGGACAAAGCCAGTAACAATTTAAGTAAGGTTTCAACACTAATATGTGTACAGCGAGTATGTTCAATGTGAGTGCATAGATGTTTTTAATACATGCGTTTAAGCAAGTTCAGCATGCATGTTTTATGGCTCATTTGTAAGATATAACAGTATGTTCATTGGGATTGTAATTAATCAAAGAAGTTGATTGGTCAATGTGCATGTGGAATTTTGTATTTAAACAATGTGATTATGAGCTCCTTTTACTCTGAAGAAGCCATCAGTTGATGGTGAAAGCGCTTAGTATTTTGGAGCCTTTTAGCTCTTCATTAAAACAGCTTGGTGCAGTCCGTGAATATGTGTTTTACATTTGTGATCTTCTCTATACCAACCCAAAACAAATATACTTTAAAAATAGTACTCAACAGTTGTTTGTCTTTTTGGCTTTTCCCGATTAGTGGTCGCCACAGCGGAACTCCGGTCCGCTAATGATTGGCAGTCGATTTTTATGGTGCCAAGTTGCCAGCCTGATGCCCAACCTTCAGCGAAGGCACACCCATTCACGCATGTCTTTCGGAGGCCATTCAACCATGGGGAGGACATGCAGACTCTACTCAGAAGGCACTCCAGCCGAGAATCGAACAGGAGAACCTCTTGCTGTGTGGCAACAGCGCTACCGCTGTACCACCGCGGATTATAAAAATAGTACTCAACAGTAATTATTGCAAATGTAAGCATTGAATTACATTTATCATCACTATATATGCATTTAAATGAAAAACTATATATAACTTTAAAAATTAATTGTATGGATGTGAAAGTTCTACCCCCATATCTGTGGAATATATACATACATATATATATATATATATATATATATATATATATATATATATATATATTCAAACCCCATTGTCGCACAGCTACAAAGAAAGACAGAACACACCAAATATTATTATAGTCAACCTTTAGCAAACTGACTATGACTCAGTTTGACCTACTATACAACTGATGATTGTTTTTTCACAAAAAAAAAAAATGTCAAAGAATAAATTAATCATCTAATAACTGTAGCTGACGACTGGATCTCTAATGACTTCACTACATTTTTTGACAGATTCCTTTCCAGTCATGAATACTTGCTCCAGTACTTTCAGCAAAGGTTTGCACTTTTCTTTATACAAATGTATGTCACCTCCCTCTAGCACATATGTCTTAGATTTCAGTACTGCTGTATCACAGTTGATTGGATCCTTTAATTCTGCTAAAAACTTTGATTTCAGCATCACTCTGACTATTTTCCTTCCTCTGAGAATGACAGGATTTTTGCACATTTGTGATGTTATTATTTTGCTTCTTCTGTGCCCTGTGTAGGATTTTTGCTCTTGGCATCTTTCTTTTCAGTACTAGAATGACAATGATGCGGGAAGCCTTATATCCATAAATAATTGACCTGGTGAAGGTTCAAGCCTGCATTTGTGTGATCGGTATTCAAGAAATATCTCTTGCTGCATTATCTTTTTTTCTGTGCCTGTTACATTCTATCTGTAATAGTCTAAAAAGTTTGTCTTTTATTCAAACGGTTTGCTTTATAGCCAGACTTAGATAGACTTGACAGGCTTTGCCTTAACAGACACTTAACCTTTCAAGTGGGCTTTCTCTGTGAATCTTTAAATTGTTCTTTCACACATTCTCACAGAAGGGCATCATAGACATTATTTGTTTTCACGATTAGTTATTTTAGCTGTAGACACATTTTTGTCAACACTGTCTAGCTGAATTGCCTGTGTTCTGTCAGTCATTCCCGTGATTCCAAAAGCATTATTGTTCATCATAGTAGGTGTCTTTCACTGAGATTGCAGTTACAGTTTGAAACAGCTGTTTTTATAACTTATTCTTGTACACACACCTTAACCATATCTGTCCCACACTAGCTTCATCTTGTAATAACAACATGCATGCTGACTTATTTGGCTTGAGTTTACTATGTAACATTTTGAATGCAGTCTCAGACATTATTACACTCTGCTCTGGTGTCTAGTTCAAGCACTCAGTAGTTTTGCCATTTATCCATAGTCTCCCAGTCTAGATGTTTGGGAAACTTTCTGGCACTCATCTGACCTTTACTGCCAAGCATTCTTTGACACAGATCAGTTTTGATCCTTCTTCGTTTAATATTAGCTTGCACTGTATTCCAACTGCATTTCTTCTGTTCTCATAAGTATTTTTGTCGTTGGATGCTCATTTGAGTCCACATCACTAATATTTTGGGAAAACTTGCATGTAATCAGAGCCTGGAACAGTGAATTCTGGAATGTCAAACCAGTGAGGTCACATCTGTCCTGTAGTTGCCTTTTCACTAAATAAACTGTCTGTATCAGATGCTGACAACACCATAGGTGAGTTTTACTTTTGTTTTCCAACATCTCAGTCTTCTCCAAGTTTTTTGTGATCTCAGCCACAGATATATTCAGTGATTGGGGTATGGAAGTTTGCCCTCACATTTGGGGATGCAATGGAGGCTTGCCTACTGCAAAAAATAATTGATTTTTATGTTATGCAATCCCTGGACTGTTGCACTTTTGAGACTGTGACCTCATGATGATTTATATGTTTACAGTTAGATTAATCATATGTTGACTAAATGGTACATGATTAATTACAGTGAAATAAATATTTTGCTATTGTGACATCTGATTCTTAAAACACTTTCTCAAACCATGATTTGTTAGCTTTGTATTGAATTTTGTAATGCCAGCAGCCACAGCATTTATACTAGATGTGGTTTCTTACTGCTCATTTGTTACCAGTATACATCTTGGAGATCTTAGATGCTTTACATTCACTTATATATTTTTTAATTATTTCTACAGTTTCTAGACTTTGCACTTTATTGTCAAGTTATTGGTGATGATTGCCATGTTGACTCAAAAATGTAGACAATTCTTATCAAAAATTGAAAAAATGAGCTTAGTGTACCAACTCAGTGAAAATACATATTTCCAAGTGAACTACATATAATAGAGTTCTATGTATGATAAAACAAATTACTGTGGCAGAGGTTTTGGTAAAATGCAAACATGGATTTCATATAGAATATGTTTATATGGCTTACTCTTTGCTCAGCCATTCTGTGCCAGTGTGAATAATGGAATGTATTAGCAACAGCACATCATAGCAATACATGGGCAGTCAAAATTAGTTTTGTGGCCTGTCCGTACTTGTCAAGAAAAAAGTTATTAATTCTGACACCATTTCAGCTATGCGGTGGAAGCGCTAACTAGTTAATGCAACAGGCCAATGTATGGGGTCTTTAGAAAACAAGATGCACACACACACACACACACACACACACACACACACACACACACACACACAAAGAACTGCTTATTTGTTAAGTCTTTACTCACATTTGCTAAACTCCTCCCAGCCATATGACTCACAATCCCAGACTAGGAATATTTTTAAATGATACTATAGTGTATACTTAGTATGTAACAACTACTGATATGATGTGTTATGTGGGAGGGAGAAATTGCTTGCCATTAAGATGAAAGAAGTTTTTTTGCTAAGAGACACTGATCTCTTTTAGGATGGGAAATGAAGCAGATGGGAGACTCATATTATGGGTAAGATATGTTATAAGGTAGAGGCTTTCTTCCCACGCAATGCAGTAATAAGGCAAGGGACTGCAAATGCTACACAGGATGATTGTGATGGAAGACTAAGCATAAAACCCATTGTCATCATAGTGCTAGAAAATAGTTTTGGAGATCTGCAAATCTCATTTTCAGTTATATTAATCAGTTCTTCTTACCTTCCTCAATACTTTCTACCATCTAAATGTACTGATTAATGCCACATTAGATAATTTTTGCTCCTTGACTCCAAATGCTGCACAGGATGGTTGTGGACTAAGGATATGTACTAAGCTGATTGTTGTGGTGCTAGAATATTTGGAATGGACTTTAGCTCCCACTTTTAGTCCTATCAATTAGTTCTGCTCATAGGATCATAAGAGATTACTAGGCTAATGTCTACAGAGCCTTTTAAAGCCTAGTCATTCATTCCCCAATTTTTCCACCATTCATTCCTACACTCTACACTTACATATCAGTGATAGTCAAGTAGCTTTTTATTCCCAGCCTATATGCTTCTCCTCCTTGCTGTACATTTATACCTAACCAGAGTGGCAATGAATGATCAGTCATGAGTTGTGCAATGTGGGCTTATTTTTTAAATGTATCTGTTAATTAGGCAAGTTCATCATAGTATGTGTCTTTCACTGAGATTACAGAGTTACAGTTTGAAACAGCTGGTCATCACAAAATGTTTTTAGCCATGACCTGGTCACGATGGTAGGGGTAGATGCAATATATACAGACACTTTAGAATAACCAGTCAACAACAATGTTTTTGGATTTGGGAAGAAAACTGGAGGACACTATGAGGAGGCAAAAACCTTGGAAACTTCATGCAGTTTGGGTAGGAGATTGTTCCATGCTCTTAATATTGCCCTCATTTGCTAGACAGTGCATTGTAATGTCCAGTATGCTGAATTAGTAGACATGCATGTTTCTACGCACCCATAATGCTCTGCTTGATGCTGTATCCTCTTTGGTGGGATCATAGTTGCCAGACATCACTGTTGCAGAAATTTACATTCTGAGCCTTTCTCAGAACTTTGCTAACACCTTCCTGTTAACATGAAAAAAATGTATCATCCTCTCAGTCTTGTTTCTTTCTATTTTCTTTAGCTACAGATGCAGAACAGAAGGAAGTTGACCAATTTTATGAGGATCTGAAGCAATTTTTAGAATCACACACACACACACACACACACACACACACACACACACACACACACACACACACACACACACACACACACAATATTAAATTCATCATAGGTGATTGAAATGCTAAAATTGGTAGTCAAGGTACAATTGGAATAGTGAGCAGGTTTGGCCTTGAAGTACAAAATGAAACAGGACATAGACTAATAAAATCTGCTAAGATAATTCACTAGCTATAGCCAACATTCTTCTTCAGCAGTCTAAGAGATAGCTTTACACATGACTATCACTATATGGCCAATACCGAAGTTAGATTAACTATATACTTTGTGGTCTGAGATGGAAGAGTTCCATACAGTCTGCAAAATCAAGACGTGGAGCTCACTGTCTCAGACCATCAGCTTCTTTTCACAAAGTTTAGAAATGCATCTATGCCAGTGGGATATGAGTGCAGCAATAATCAAAGTGAATACGTAGTGAAGTTGAAGACTAGATCTAAGGGATTAGACTTGGTGGATAGAGAACCCGAAAAGCTATAGACAAAGGTTTGTGATATTGTCTAGGAGGTGTCTTCAAAATATTCCAAGTAGAAAGAGGATTAAAAAGACAAAATGGCTGCCTGTTGGCTTTAGAAGTGGCTGAGGAAAAGGTGAGCAAAAAAAGATGAAACTGAATGCAGAGTTTCAAAGAATAGTAATGAGAGATAAAGAGGCATATTTAAATGAGCAGGGCAAAGAACTGGAAGAAGACAAGTGAATAAAAAAGGCAAGAATGAATAAGAAGGACAAGAGATGTGTTGAAGAAGCTTAACAATATTAAAGGAGATTTCCAGGTAAAAATGGGCAAGACAGAAGACATAAATGGGAGGGACAAAACAGAAGCAGAAGATATTAAGAAGAGGTAGCAAGAATATACAGAAAAACTATATAAAAGGGGCCCTAACATCTCTCATAAATATGATGGTGTGTTCTCTGTTATACAGCCATACATCCTTGAGAGTGAAGTAAAACTGGCCCTAGAAAACCTTGCTAATAACAAGGTCACAGGAAATTATGGAATTCCATCTGAATTGTTTAAAATCTGCACTGTGCTGCTTGAAATTTGCAAGCAAATTTGGAAAACATGATGGTGGCCATTAGACTGGAAAAGATCAAATTATATTCCAATCCTAAAAGAAGTTATTGCTTGAGTGCTCAAATTGTTAAACAATTGCATTTGTTTCACATGCTAACAAGGTGATACTCCAGATTCTACAAGCTAGACAATAATGATACATGGAATGAGAATTGCAGGAGTACATGCAAGTTTTATAAGGGACAGAGGCACCAGAGATCAAATTACTAATTAGATGAATCAGATGTTGGAATCAGTATGACTGGCAAAAATATTAACAACCTCAGATAAGCAGATAATATCATTCTGATGGCTGAAAGGCAGGAAGAGTTTGAAGAAACTGTTGATGAAGATGAAAATAGCACAAAATCTGGCTTGCTGTCTGTCATTAAAAACACAAAACTATGAACAGAAAAAAACAGGCTGGAAAGAAGCACTCAGATCCACAATTTCTTCAAGGTTTAATGGCACAGATAGAAATAAAGCAAGACACCATTTTGATACCCTTTAAAAAATCCCAGGAATCTTTTAAAATAGTGCTTTCTGTACTCCATATTGATTTTAATCTTATATCTAGAAATTTTGCTATGGGTGCTGTCTTAGACCCATCAGCTGAAACAATAGGTCTTGGAGGGGACCGTAGGGTCCTTGTGTACCTTAGGCATGCCAAAAATAGTAGCAATTCTGGGTTGAGCTACATGTAAATACTTGTGAGTGTACAGATCAATCAATCCGTCCAACAATAAATCATTACGGACCAAATCAATTTTTTATATGCAATAAAAATCTCATTTTTGGACACTCTCCTATAAGTACTGTAGTCACCCAAAATATCTAACATCTTGCCTTCATAAATAACATTGTCCATCAATATGGACCCCCTCACCCCTTGTCCGGTTTCATGACATTGCAAATTTTGCTTTTGTTTCAGTTGCTTTAAAACTAACCACTCCCCAGCCATAAGGTTGTATTTAAACCTGCAGGGGGAACCACAAATAACCTGCCTTAATTCTTTTTCTACTAACATTTCAAAATTTTTAATTTGGGGATGTAAAGGTGGATTAAATTCACTTTTTCTCCTTACAATCTCTGAGTTTTTCTCTTTGCTTGTACTTTCAAACAATACACCAAAGTTTAACTTTCTCATAAACGTCTTGACATCCAAAATCACTTTTGTCAGGTCACATTTGTTATTAGGAATGAATTTAAAACCCCGAGACAATAAATTAAAATGGTCAACCTTCAGGTCTATACCACTGTAGTTAAAAATGTTGTAGTTGTTAAAAGAACATTTGTTTTCACATCTAATTATGTTCTTAGTGGGTAAAACTAGAAACTCCCCCTCCCCCTGGGCTCCTCTGTTCCCCCTCCAGGTAGGATTCTGGAAATATTGGGGACCTTTCTGGTTCATAAGTCTCTCGGAGCAATGGGGGGGAACTCTAAAGGGTCATAGTTAATCCCTTCTTCTCTTTGTTCCCCATAATTTACCTCACTGTCTACTTCAAATGCATACTCATCCCTTCTTTTGTCAACCCATATTCCCCTGGGCCCAGTGTAACTCCGTTTTTCCTTATATTCCAATATATCTCTGTCTAATTTCTTTATTTTGCATTTAATATTAATACTACATTTTCCATCTATATCATCCAGTGTATCAAAATATTTTTGCTTTTCAGTTTCTACAGAAAACAGTAAATCATTTGTGACAACAGAATTTAAATGTTCAATGTTTGAATGCAGTTCAGTCATAGACAATTCATTTTGCTTAATAATTATTCTAACAATGTCTAAACCACAATTATTAAAAACATCCAATAATTCGTTGTATAAATCACTTCCAACTTGAATGTTATTGGGATATTTCTGCACTCGTAGTCCTTTAGGCACAATGCTCTTATTAAAACATGTGCATAAATATTCATTGTCAATACAAAGTGCCTTATATTTCCCCATGAGTTCCTCTAGTTTTTTAACACTAGTGCCATAAGTGTCATTACCAGTTTCCCTCCCAACACATTCATTTTGAGTCCCAATATTTAGGGAAATTTTCTCAGTTAGCCAAGTTTCAAAAGCCTTCCTAGGCTTGTTATTACCATGGCAAATATTGTTATTAATCAAACAGTCAGCTTTATTTGAAGTTGTATCCTTGGAATTTCCACAGTCACTTGTTCTACCTGGCCAAGGATTTTCTTCATCTGAATCATCCAAAATTCGTGGTAAACCAATGTCCCCTTCTGGGTTAACATTTTTAGTCCCAAAACTGCTCCTAATTTGAGAAACTCGATGTAGTCTCTCCACAAACGCCTCAACATTGTTTCCTCCATTGTGGTTAGCTTCCTGGTTTCCTGGGATGCTGAGTGACATCAAACCTGCCAGTGACTGGCCAATTGGAGTGAGCAATTCGACAAGTTGGGTTAACTGGCCAATCAGCTTCCGAGTTTTGCCGATGTCGTCCCGGCTCCCTTTCGGAGATCGAGAAGAATCCTCTGTGCTGTCCATGTCCCCAAATAAATTACAACAGCAGCCAAAATAATAGAAGATGGGGATTCCAACCACAATGACCACCAAGAACAGAAAAAAAAACAGGCTGGAAGGAAGCACTCAGATCCACAATTTCTTCAAGGTTTAATGGCACAAATAGAAATAAAGCAAGACACTATTTTGATACCCTTTAAAAATCCCAGGAATCTTTTAAAATAGTGCTTTCTGTACCCCATATTGATTTTAATCTTATATCTAGAAATTTTGCTATGTGTGCTGTCTTAGACCCATCAGCCGAAACAATAGTTCTTAGGGGGCGGGTCCGTAGGGTCCTAGTGTACCTTAGGTATGCTAAAAATAGTAGCAATTCTAGGCTGAGCTACATGTAAATACTTGTGAGTGTCCAGGTCAATCAATCCGTCCAACAATAAATCATTAAGGACCAAATCAATTTTTTTATATGCAATAAAAATCTAATTTCTGGACACTCTCCTATAAGTACTGTAGTCACCCAAAATGTCTAACATCTTGCCTTTGTAAATAACATTGTCCATCAATATGGACCCCCCATTCCCCCTGTTCGGTTTCATGACACACACATTTTGGTTTTGTTTCAGTTGCTTTAAAACCAATCACTCCCCAGCCATAAGGTTGTATTTAAACCTGCAGGGGGAACCACAAATAACCTGCCTTAATTCTTTTTCCTACTAACATTTCAAAATTTTTAATTTGGGGATGTAAAGGTGGATTAAATTCATTTTTTCTCCTTACAACTCTGAATTTTTCTCTTTGCTTGTACCTTCAAACAATACACCAAAGTTTAACTTTCTCTTAAAAGTCTTGACATCCAAAATCACTTTTGTCAGGTCACATTTGTTATTAGGAATGAATTTAAAACCCCGAGACAAAAAATTAAAATGGTCAACCTTCAGGTCTATACCACCGTAGTTAAAATGTTGTAGTTGTTAAAAGAAAATTTGTTTTCACATCTAATTATGTTCTTGGTGGGTAAAACTAGAACCCCCCCCCGGGCTCCTCTGTTCCCCCTCCAAGTAGGATTCTGGAAATATTGGGGACCTTTCTGGTTCATAAGTCTCTCGGAGCGACGGAGGGGGGGGACTCTAAAGGGTCATAGTTAATCCCTTCTTCTCTTTCTTCCCCATAATTTACCTCACTGTCTACTTCAAATGCATACTCATCCCTTCTTTTGTCAACCCATATTCCCCTGGGCCCAGTGTAACTCCGTTTTTCCTTATATTCCAATATATCTCTGTCTAATTTCTTTATCTTGCGTTTAATATTAATACTACATTTTCCATCTATGTCATCCAGTGTGTCAAAATATTTTTGTTTTTCAGTTTCTACAGAAAATAGTAAATCATTTGTAACAACAGAATTTAAACGTTCAATGTTTGAATGCAGTTCAGTCATAGACAATTATTTTGCTTAATAATTATTCTAACAATGTCTAAATGACAATTATTAAAAACGTCTAATAATTCTTTGTATAAATCACTTCCAACCTGAATGTTATTGGGATATTTCTGCACTCATAGTCCTTTAGGCACAATGCCATTATTCAAACGTGCGTAAATATTCATTGTTAGTACAAACTGCCTTATATTTCCCCATGAGTTCCCCTAGTTTTTTAACACTAGTGGCATAAGTGTCATTATCAGTTTCCCTCCCAACACATTCATTTTGAGTCCCAACATTTACGGAAATTTTCTCAGTTAGCCAAGTTTCAAAAGCCTTCCTAGGCTTGTTAGCACCATGGCAAATATTGTTATTAATCAAACAGTCACCTTTATTTGAAGTTGTAGCCTTGGAACTTCCACAGTCACTTGTTCTACCTGGCCGAGGATTTTCTTCATCTGAATTATCCAAAATTCATGGTAAACCAATGTCCCCTTCTGGGTTAACATTTTTAGTCCCAAAACTGCTCCTAATTTGAGAAACTCGATGTAGTCTCTCCACAAACGTCTCAACATTGTTTCCTCCATTGTGGTTAGCTTCCTGGTTTCCTGGGATGCTGAGTGATATCAAACCTGCCAGTGACTGGCCAATCGGAGTGAGCAATTCGACAAGTTGAGTTAACTGGCCAATCAGCTTCCGAGTTTCACACAAAAACATAAAAACACAAATCTATGTCATCTAGTCTTATCCATTCTTTGCAAATAGAGAATTGGATGCAGTCATAGGTTTTATTTCTCTGGGCTAAAGTTCTCTGCAGATGGTGAGACAAACATGAAACTGTTTTTTGGAAGGAAAGTTATGGGAAATCTGGATAAGATTTTAAAGAGCAAAGACATCACATTGTCATCAAAGGTCTTCAGCTATGGTTTTCCCAGTAATAATATATGACTGTGAGAGTTGGGTTAAAAGTAAGGGTATGTACCTGAAAATCTACACTTTTGTATTGGGTGTTGGGGAAAAAACATTTGAGAATTCCATGGTCTGTATGAATATTTTATTTATTTATTTATTAGCATTTATTTTCCACAAATGTCCATAACAGGCCCTTTTTCAGCAGAGACCCTGGGAGAAAATCTCCATAGTTAACAAGTCTTACAAGATGTCCTAGTACAATATATTCCAAAACAGCAAATGTTAAATATCATATGCAAGGTATAAAAAATTAGCATACAAAGAAAAAAAACAGAAAAGAGATATATCCTAAATAATATATTCTGTGTAGTTACATTTCAGTTTTACTACATTATTATAATGTTAAGATCTTCCATTATGTTAATAGACAGGTGTAACAGAATATGTGAATGACATTGCTCCTAGATAATAGATTTCCTGGTGAGAATTTCTAGGTGTGGCTAAGCGACTGTGTCTTCTGATGAATGTCCAGAAGCTTAGATTATGTAAGAAAACCAAAGGACACTTCAGATGAGGACAGATGGACAGAGTTGTAGCAAAATTTAGCCAGGAGCAGAGTGCCAAGAGCATGGTTTGGTATCTAAGAGGTGGGTCCTAAGGTTTGCTTTGAAGTGTTTTGGATGTATGAGTTGTCTTAAGTGATGCGGGTGAGTATTTCAGCATTTGGATACATATTTTATCAGTTTTATAACTTACCCTCTGCCCTATCAAGAGGTCTCTTTAACTGGGAATATGTGGAATCTTCCCCTAGGAAAACTCAATGCCCTATTAAAGATGGTTCTACCATGTTCATCTCAGGCATTGGTATAGCTGAAGAGGATGTGGATGGCCCCCATTTCATGCTGGTTAAAAGGACTACTTCAGAGGAAGCTGGAAAGTTACATGAGTGGTCTGAATACACTAAGCCCATGTAATCAGAATGCCCTCTCTGGCAGTTTTTTTTTTCTTTCTGGAAACTACAGAAGTTGGACAAGCAGAAGAAAGATAACTATCCATGTTTTGAGTGAAGAGAGTGCTTCAGATGCAGGCAAGATCACTGGAACAAGTTGCTTGGAAGGTAAGTTAATAAATAGTTTGCACAAAAAAGCACACTTGCACGCGTGCACACACACACACACACACACACACACACACACACACACACACACACACACACACACACACACACACACACACAAAATAAATGTATCCAAATCACCATAATGCATTAGTAACACATGAAAAACATGTCAGGAACCGCTTTAGAATAAAATAAATCTGACAACAAATAATGGTAGGTAAGTTGTCGCAGTGTGTACACAAGCTACTTCACTCGACAGAATCCTTGACCCAAACAAAACATTTCCTGTTGTAGCACTTTGTTTTAAAGTACATAAGTAACCATAAGCAGTGCAATTTTTACAAGAAAATAAGCCCTCAACTTAGCCAAAGCTAAAATTAGTGGTTCCAGACAGGAAACAGACAGTATTATAACACTACTAGGTTTCTTAAAGGGACTAAGTCCTATTTTTTTCAATAATAATGATTATATATAAAAATATATATTAAATTAAATTTTAAATGAGAAAGAGTTCCTCAAAGGAGGCCTGTCTTCCACAAAGGAGCTGAAGGCTGCCTCCTGCTCTTAGTGAAGCCTCTGATGTGCTTCTTCACAAAGTGGCTAGAAAGTCTACTCTGACTTCTTATTTTCTCTCCACAAAGCTAAGCAATCAGTAGTCAGAGTGAAAGTGAGGGATTGAGCCATAAATTTTGGAATTTGGACAGTTCTTGCAACCTGGGGCATGATGCAATCCATATAGCGTAAAGCCTACTGCAACAATGGGAATTATGCTTCTTCTTGGCAGCCTGTCTCATTTAAGATATTGGCTATTGCACTGTTTGGATTATTTCCTTTGCTCTACCCCTTGGTGGTAGATGTGAGCCACCCATATCACTACAGGGACCTCATATGCCCTCCCAAGACACATGTACCCTCCCACCAAATATACCAAGTAATACCATTGCATGCTAAGTGTTAAACTCACATCCTTCCCAGTAATGGTCCCAGTTGTCATGTAAGACTCTGTAATTTTAGCATATGGAAACTAGCACTCACTCCCCTTATGATAGATGAGCTGTAAGGCACTCATTTCCCATCCTTCTCCCAAACCATCACCTCCAGCGGCCAGGCCAATACTCAGATTTTGGTCACTTGGGCCACAGTCAGAGTTTCTTCCCTTTGGGCCACAGAGTTGTAATCATTGAGTGTGATTCTGTATTTGATACTTCCATAGGGACATATGATAGTATAGATGTGGAGCCTCCTGACTGTTGCTGGACTGAGTTTAGACGAACTAACTAGGATCAGACCATAGAACTGAACTCAATATCTCTGAATCTAAGCCAGAATGTTATTAAAGTTTTTTAGTGGTGGTTCTTCTGTTTTTTTTTTTTTTTTTTTTGTCATAGAATTGAACTCTTCTGTTCATCCCATTTATTCTCAGCTGAATTCAGGACCATCTGAGCTAGTAATATCTAGTCTCGAATGCTGGGTCTGACAGTTTTCTAGGCCATGTAGTTATTCTTCGTGAAAGTATTTTCCCATCTGTTTTTAAAAAAGTTTTGATTTTCCATGCCATTAAGAAACCATCTCTTGATCCTCATATTCTGAAAATTATTGGTAAAGTAATTGAGAATGCAGAGTGCACAAAGTTTGATCGTAGCACTCTTGCACTTGTCTCTTGGATCTATGGCAGTTTGATATTTGATCAAGACACAGCGCTAATTGACTATCTAATTTTACTGTGGACTTTCCACAATACTCAGGTGGATGGTCTACTCCTTAGTGATTGGGCCACCACCACCAGTGGACATTTTCTGGAGTGAATTCTTTGGAGACCTACCCACTGATGTGAAGGGTACTGCAGGGCTCATTCATGACTCAATTACTGCTCATAGTGTATACATTTTTTCATGGATAAAATATTGTTATTGCATGAATGACATCCAGGTGCATCTCTCCTTTCCTCAGCAAGTCAGATTTTACTACACTGGAGGACTTTTTGGAAGATTCCTTCTCATTTCATTCATGCTATCTGTATATTTCTTGGTTTACACTGTTTGCTGGTGGCATTGAGGCTGTGCTTTAATATCCAAATGCTTTTATGCCACACAATGCACTTAATGTATAGTTAATTCCTATTTTAAAGACCCGTTGGTACCTTCCTGCTCATTTTCCATCTCTGAGTACTTCAAAGATGTACCTTGAAACCTTAGATAGACATTCTTTTACCTACAATACACCTAAATTTCAGCTTATGACACTGAAACCTCTTTTATGGATGGCAGTGTGGTGCAGTGGTAGCATTGTTGCCTCACAGCAAGAGGTCCTCCATTTCGATTTTCAGCTGAGGTGCCTTTTGTGTGGATTCTGCATGTCCTCCCTACGTTCATGTGGGTTTCCTCCAGGTGCTCTGGTTTCCTTCCATGTTACAAAGACATGCATCTAGAGCCTTTCTCCCCGGGCCTCCAGTGAAAATTGGCTTTGTTCCAAGTCGGACTTTCCCAGTTAACAAATGTTAAATAAATAAATAATAATAAAAAATTCCTGATGAGTAAAATGTTCTGCAGGGTTTATGACAATATTTTAAATCCTGAGCTTTAGTTTTTACCATTTAGGATATAGTCAGACACACTGTGGGTCTATAAATGTTTTACACATCTCTCAGAAACATATGGCTTATTAAGGCCAAGAATGTCTGTAATAGCCTAATGTGTACAAGACAAATCTGCAAACAACTTGCTAGGACTACTTATCTTAAACGTACAGTATAATAACAGAAGAGGATGAGTATATGTTTAAGTGTGCAGGGATAAGCATTTAGAAAGATGCATTCATTTTTAGTACAAACTGGGAGAGGGCATCACCATGAACCAATAAATGCAAACTGGAGTGTCAACTTCTTGGCATGCTCCATGCTACCAGCAGTTAAGTCTCACGGTACAACACTTTATTAAAAATTATTAAAATTATTTCTGGCACTACTCCATTTGATCAATTTGATTCACTTTATCCCTGTGGCTAATGTCAGGGACAAACTTATCAGAAACCACCCTTTAGAGAGACTTAAAAATAAGAAAATTCAAACATTTTTTAAGATACCATCTGATACTTGTGACACCCTTACAGATACTGTAAGAATGTGAAAGAAGCTATTACTAGAAATGGATTCCTCAGTGATGGAAATAACACCTCTGGCTTTATCTAAACATGTTGCCCATTACTGCAAATAAGGCATAGCATCACTTCATGTGTCAACAGCACCAAGACACTGAAAGTGTGCTAGTCATTTCTACACATATCTAGAGGAAGCAGTGAAAAATGCCAATGAGAGAGTAAAGTATTGCAGATGTAGACACAATAGGGTTACCACCTACCAGCTTTTATGCAGGACATTCCTTATTTGGACACTTGCATCCTGTGAAAAAGCATTCAAAATTGTAAATGTTCTGATATTTTATAAAATAAATATGTCCTGTGTTTCCTCAAACAAATTAATGAACAATTGTTTTGTATCTAAAACACCTAAATATGATATAGAACATCGGAAACAATTCAAATTCTTTAAAAGCATTTATTTTGGCAAGAACATAAAATCCAGTCCTTTGCAATAATTATGGGTATGGTTTGTCTTGCAAACTTGTACATTTCCATAAAAAGTATCCAGGTTTGAGCATCTGAAAAGGTAGCAAATCTGAAATAGAACTCTCCTCAAAGAAAACAAGCTGTGTCTCAAATGGTTTGAAGAACAAGTCAGAGTTAGCAGAAAGAATATAATTGAATTCTAGGTGTTCCTACTAATGTGAAAAGGCACAATGTAGTGATGTTACTACAGAAGCAGATACACATGTGCTGAAGAAAATCAAGCCTACCAGGATATGCTATAGTGCATTCAGATCACTCAAACCCAAACTAACTTCCACTTGAGGCATGATCTCGTGCAATCTTTAAAAGGTTTCTGTACTACCAAAGGAAGTGTTGAGAGAATGGTTAAATATCAGAAACATTATAGTTATTTTGAAAGTAATTTCTCTGTAGTGGTGGTTCACATAAGAAAAGCTTTCACAAGCATCACAAGGCATCGCAAGGCTACTGAAACAAACAGGTATACCCTTCTGTCTCTTATACCCTGCCAGATCATGTCTATCTACTCAAAGGTACAGTAATGGTGTCTGAGGTATCTGCAGTACTACAACTGAAATGAATTCCCTGTAACCTTGTAGTGAGGTAGAAATATTAGACAAAACATAGTATAAAAAGGATAGATGACATTCAGCTGGCAGGCATCTTGGTTTGACAGACAATCCAGCTTAATGGTCTTTGGAAGCCATGCTGTATCTTTCTGACTGAATCAGCTGTTTTCCACTCTGATGATGATGGCTTGCAAACCTATATTTTATTATTGAGTAGTTAGAGTGGTTTCGACTTGTAGAAGTATGTAGTATATGCTCAGTCTTTATTATATATTGTTATTCACATGCTTTTCTTTAGCTGTCATGGATGTCTAGGTTCTAGGTTGTTAAATGACCTGTCTGACTGCTGCTATAGTTAGAGACATTTAAATTGTTTATTTTTATCATAAATGTAAGCTTTGATGTGTGCTATTATCTGTTCTGGTTTGACTTGAACGTCCTTCTCAACCAACTTTGTTGGTAATGCAAATTCAAGATTTTGGAGCAGCATATGTTAATGAATCCTGCAGCTACAGTATGGATTGCTACCAAGAATATTACTAGTTTCTCTGCTCTATTATTTTGTCTCACTGAGTTGCGTAAACAGTTTGTGAACACATTCAGTTGTTCTTCATATGGATCGCTATAGCAGTAATAGTTCCCATAAAGATATATTCTGCAGGTTTGTCATCCAACTGGGCTAAATCCTCCTTCCTATGGATGTCAGCACACTGCAGATATAAAGGCTGTCCATGCTATTGTTAGTTCTTACTTGTTGCAGTGCCAGTTTGTACATTGCTATATGCCAGCATTTCTTAGTCATTTGGCTCTTGAGTTGGGCAGATAAGAATCCTATTGAGGCCTCCTTCATTAATTACAGTTTTGTTGTTATTAATAAGGGAATCGACATTGGTAGTTTGTGTGTGTGTGTGTGTGTGTGTGTGTGTGTGTGTGTGTGTGTGTGTGTGTGTGTGTGTGTGGTGTGTCTACTTCATCTAATGTGTCTGTATGAGCTTGTAAGTGTTATATCCCCCAGAAAGATTTCTACTCTCGATGTATTTTTTTATGGTCATCCTTCAGTGTCCTGTTGCATGTTCTGCATATGTTCATAGGTTTGTAGGAGATTACTTGGCTAATGGCTTCAGAGCCCTTACAAGTCTAGCCAATATAACACAATTTTACCCAATATGTGGTCTCTAGGGACAAAACGATGGCATGGATTTGTGCCTGTGTATTGAGCATCTTACAGATGCACCATAAGGGACATAGGCACTACCCTAGGTGTGAATATGTGATTCCCCATCCATTGCCCTGCTTAATGTAAATAGGAAGCCTATTCCAAAGAAGGGGCAATCTCTGAGACACATATTTATCTCTTCAGCCTGTTTTGTTTGAGTTGCTAAGTTTAGATTCCTAGATCAGGTGTCCCTCATGCTGTTTGACTTGTGGATGTATGCCAACTCCATCAAGGCTGGATTTGTGAGTGACTTGTAGGTCAGGCATAGATCACCCCTAAGTAGTCAGTAGCAGACAGAGGAAAAGGATAGGGCTTTAAGTCTATCCATATAGTTCATGTTGTTCACACCCTGTATTTTCTTTGTGAGGAACCATTGAGGTTGCTCCAGCTGCTGCAAGTGCCTAGTCAAGTATTGTACTTGATTATTCGTCTAATGAGGGCTGAGTACAGCGGGACTATAATTTCCTTGGATCTGGATCCCATACTTTTAGTTATAAGTTGTGCCACATAAAAGAATTTCCTGACCAATGTGGACACATTGCAGTGAAAGTTCAGGCTACTATCTATCTGTGTACCTAGATCTCTCACCTCTGAGACTACTCTATGGGGTGTGCTACCAATGTTGTAATTTGCAGGGGCATTTGACTTCCCAAAGAGTATGATAATACATTTTTTTTGCATTTAGTTTTAGGCCATGGTTCTGGCACCAATCATTGTCTGATCTAAACACTCCTGGAGGATATCTACACTGTTGGGGGATTCGATGATTGCCCCCAGCTTGCAGTTGTCAGTAAACTTCGTCATCCAGAGGCCTTCCACATTTGTTTTGACTTGACTTCAGAGAAGTATATTCCAAACAGGAGTGGTTCCAGTACTGATCCCTGTGGCTCACCACTAGTAATAAGAAACAAAAGGAACCACGTCCAAGGCTCTAGGCAGAAACTTTTAATCCATATGCATCCAAATTCACCAACTAAGCGCTTTCACCATAACAAATGGCTTCTTCAGAGTGAGTGAAAAGCATCCATACCTTACATTAAATACTGAACCAATCATTCAATCATCCAGTGAGAAACATTATTGAGCAATTATACAATAATTACAAAAGTTTAAACAACTGAATGTGTCCACGCACAATAGAAAAAATATGTTATACATACCCTAACAAAAAAATAGAAAAGCATCCAGTCTATAATTATAATGATATCTCTCAAAAATCCACTAGAAAAACATTTAAATAAAATGCTAATAAAAAGTTTTTAAAATAATTATGTTGAAATTGTAAACAACTTAATGAAACAAGTGTGTAGAAAATACATAATGTTCACCTATTGAAACTAAATTCTGTTGGTTCTATCCTTCAAAACATGCTTTAAGGAGATGTGTTCATTCAGGCCAGGTGGAGTAGTAGCATCCAATGTTATTTGCCATCTATATTCCAATAATTCCACCCTCAACCTGACATCACCACCCCTTTCAAGACTTCCTACTCTATCGATCACAAAGAAAATAAATTTCTTAAAGTCCATGCAGTGTGTACTATGCATACACAATGCATTGTGTATGTCGTGATTTTTAATGGCCCTCAGATGTTCTGCAATCCTGTCCTTTAACCTATGGACAGTTTTGCCCACATAGAATGCATTGCAGCTAACAGGTGGCAATGTATACCAAATTCTGTGTTTTGCAACTGCACCTATACATCAGCTTCCCTCTTCTGAAGTCCCTCTGAGAAAATACGCAAGGCATACAGAGAAGACAGTATCCAATGACAAAGGCAAATGGAATACAAATGATGTTGCCTCAGTCCAGGCCAGCCTCTCTTGGCTCAAGGGTGTCAGCAGTGCAGGCACATTCACAGTCACTCTCTCAGATACCTAGTATCTTTGAGACCTCTGGGGATGAACTTTAGAGACCACCAGGTCTTTGGTTGAGAGTGCCTTGTACTACACAGAAAACACTGTAACTATGTTTGGGCCAGATGCTAGCTCCCAGGCAATTGATTCTGATGCCTGTTTTGTTAAAATACCAGGTGAAAGGGATATTCCACTTGTGTTGGTTAGAGAGGCCACCTGAACTGAAAAAGTGGATATTCATGATTCCTGGCTGCATGTTTTGATATCTTAAGCAGCTGCACAAGCCATATTGAGGAGCCAGACTTCAGAGCTGTGGACATATGGTATTTTAGATCATCCTCACTCCTTTTCCCCAACAAGGCTTAATGGCAGGACTGGTTAAAATTGGCACAGGAATATTTCCAATTTATACAGAACCTGCAAACCAAACCAAACCAAAATAGTTGAGTATTTTTAGAGATGTTTTCCCTTAGAAGAGGAAGTGAGAATTAGCTCGCAAGAGATACCCAGACTCCTCAGATACTGAAAGGGAAAAAGATATTGATTAAAGGTCTCAAATGCCCTCCATTATGGGACATGCCATAGATGGTGGCAACACTCTGTACTTAGGTCCTTCCTAGAGGAAATCACATCTAGATAAATGCTCTTTTTAATGAATGTACACTTTAAATGGGAATCCAAAGAGGTCTTGGATACTCAGACAACATACATAAACCTTCTGAGCCTGGGCACTCCTAAGCCTTTGGCCATTCAGAGAAGAGGGCCCACCATAACTGGGACAAATGTGAGCCTTGAAGGATGCTTTCTATGCAATGGCCTTAGAACCAGACTCCCAATCTCCTGCTGCTAGGAGGCCTGACTGGTTTTACAGGGTGCAGGATCATTTTAAATACCATTATAAGAATGCAATGGCAGATCCAATAGTGGTGTCCAAACAAAAGTGTGCGGGTTTGTTTTAGGCATAAATGCTCTTTTGAATGACTGGGAGAACAGAATATTGGATCATTTTTGGAGGAAGTTCTTCACATCAGCAACCTTGACCTCTAGAATCCTTGCTTACCTTGAATCACATGATTCTGTATAAAGTAAAATACTCAAACAACTGAATGAGACATTGGGGGTGCAGGGTGTTGACACCAGTCTGAGGGTGAAATTAGTCTACCTTGCTTAATCTCCTTCCCACTTATAAAATGTTTTGATGCTGTTCATGTAGCATTTAGGGCTACTGCTATGGAGTCAGTCATAAAGATACATGCCTGGCGAAGGATACAAGTCAGAAAATGTGAAAGTGCACCTCTTTGACACACCCTTGGGTAAGGACCTGCACTTTGAATCCCCTTCCCAAAATATTTAAAAAAATGGGAAGAGAAGAGTAGGGCAACAGAATAAGTCAAAAAACTATCTGACCTTACCCTACATAGATGGTTTACAAATCACCCTTATAAACACTAGCCTTGGTACTAATATCAATGTAAAAAAGCAGGTGATGTGTAAAAAAAGATTTCTACAAAGAAGTGACAAGGAAATTGTAGATTCACAAAGAAATTTTATGCCAACTTAAACAAAATAAATAGACATGGCAATTCAAGCCAGATCTAAATATAATGGTGAGTTTAAAAACAAACCACCGTGGCAGTCCACCAACATAAATAAACGGTACAATAAAAGAAAAAAAAGTACACAGCAGGTCAGAATACTTTCATATCAAGGAAGACATCAGGAAATTGACTAATAATTAAAAAAAAATACTGCAAAGTTTATTAAAGCAGCCCATAAACTTAGGTTAGCACCTCAAGCTAAGGACAATTACAAATCTTTTTTTAGCTACATTAGGAAACATAAGAAATGGCATTTAATAGTGCTCTAAGCTTAGTCATAAAGACACTACACGCCCTGATCCAGTAGGCATTACCAATATACCAGAAAAAAAATCAGTGTGAATTTCACCCCACAGATGACTATCCAAAGATCACTTATCCCTGTGTCTCTTAAGCCCGCATCACTAAAGAACATAGTCAGAAGGTGTTTTCCAAAACTAACAATACTTCCTCAATGGGACTTGACATTATACCTGGCTTTTTAATACCCAGTACTAAACAAGCCCTGGCAAAGCTACTCCTTACACTATTTAACCTGAGTTTAGCTGTTGGCTTTATCCTTGCGGTTTGGAGCTCAGCAGTACTGATGTCACTCCACAAGGGTGGCCATACAACTGACTCCGGGAATTATAGGCCAATCAGTTTTACAAGTCTTATATGTAAAGCCACAGAACATATTATAACTGACCTGATAAACTATGATATTAAACATTTCACCAGGCTAGACCCACAGCAGATGGCTTTGTCAAGGTAAATCCTGTCTAATAAATCTGGTTAACTTCTTTAAAAGGGTAACACTGGCTTTTGACAGCATTCATGCTGCCCACACAGCATACCTTGATCTGTCCAAGGCATATGACACCATCCCCCATGCTAGCATAGCTAGTAAGCTTAATGCATTACAAACAGATCCCTATTTAGTAATGTGGATAACAAATTGTTTAATAGGCAGAACCCACATGGTATGGGCAGCAGGTGCTTCATCAGGGAGTATGTAGGTGACCAATGGTGTCTCACAGGAACTCTTTTGTTTGGCATTTACTTTTCTTATTTCTGATCCATGAACCAAGACTTCTGGTTAACCAAGTCTGCAGCCAACTGTAAACTGGGAGTCATTGTCAAGTCCCTGTCTGACATCAAAGATCTTCAACAACATAAATGCCCAGTGCACTAAAAATGGGTTCAGATTAAATACTAAAAAGTTCAATATTGTCACATTTCTTAAACAACTCCTCTATTTAGCATGCAACATAGACAACACCCAACTTCAAAATGAGAATGTTGTTAAAGACCCTGAAACTTGGGTTTATACTTAATTTTCCTTTGAGCATCATTAAACAGCAGTAGTCAGGAAATTATACTTAGCATAGCTAACTGTCAAAGGAATACCACACAGATCAAAAGAGGTTATTGCCTCCTTATATTCAGCATTAATTAGGCCAAATATTGAAAGCAGTGACCCCTTTGGGATGTACTTCACTAGACATATCAAACAACTAGAAACACCTCAAAGGTTCCTAAGAAGATCACTGGATTAAAAACTCTAAGCTGCCAGAAAAGACTAGAAGAACTGTTTCTTTATTCCGTATTTTATAGACTTCTGAATGGAGATTTCTGTTCAGTATCTTACAGAGTTCTGAAGGGAGATCTATGCCTTGCATTCCATGTCACTAGGGTCCACTGGTCCTGTATCTCTTGCTTCTCTACAATTCAAATTTTCATGAGAAAATAAATAAAACACTGTGGAGATAAAAGTTCTTTACTCAGTGCCCCCTTCTGGAATATGCTCCTGCTGCAAAAAGTAGTATTGTCTATGACATAATTCTTCCCCCATAATAAAAACTTTACCACAACCTTTAAACCCCCATTATTCTTCACAGAACCACAAATGAATATGAGGCTGGCTGGACTTATTCTCCCCACCCGAAAATAAAATTAAATTAAATAGATGATAGATAGATAGATAGATAGATAGATAGATAGATAGATAGATAGATTGATTAAACAAATTCTTAAATTTGCCAAAGTTCAGGATGTTGACATTTCATGCCCTTCTACCTCTCCTGTTTCACCAAGTCCTTTTGGTTACCCTTGAAGGATGCCTTGTATACATTCCAATACACAAGATCTACAGGTGCTTTCTCAAGTTTTGCATTTGTATTAACTGCTCCCAGGGTCTTTATCAAGTGCCTAGCTCAAGTTCTAAAGGACTGAAAAAACAAGACCTTTCAGTTCTTCTCTTTCTGGAAGATTGCCCAACAGACGCCTGGTCTTAAGAAGAGCTGATGAAGATAATAACTTATACCATGCGTTACTCCCAGAACCTAGGTCTCTCTTTCTCTCACTCTCTTCTCATTCATTTTCTCTGTTAAGCATTGTAATCTAATGGGATACCCTGCAGAACAGGAGTCATTTTGGGGGCTCTACTAAACTCATCCAGTTAAAAAGCCTTTTTTCCTGAGAACAAGAGTGTTAGTGATATTACCGTTTTCACTGCTTAACATTGGTTCTCATTTATGATGGACAGGGTCAGTGAAAGACATTGATTCTGTCTCAGCAGGACCTATCCACCAATATGAAGGGGTTCTTGGTATACCTGAGCTTGTGCACACTAAGTCTAACTTTTATCGAGGTGTGGAACTGTGAGTAACTAGCTTTTCAAAAAAACAAAAAACAAAAAAAATAACAAGTATTTTCTGGGACCTTAGTCTTATTATTAGCAGTGGTGGGAAGTTTTTTTTTCTGTGTTATTCAACTGTTCTATTTCTACAAGTTGAATTACTTGTAAAAGCTATCTATTTGAAGATCTCCATTTGCATTTTGAACTCTGCTATCCCATAGTCTTGTAGTTTAATTCACAGTGGAGGCAGAGCTGTGTAGTCCTGTGAGATTTTGTGCCTTAGTCATTTATTATTGCATTTTTCCATGAATAGTGTTGCTGGTAAATTTCTACATAGTCTGGTACCTTAAACTGTAGTAAAAGGCCAATAGTTTGAAAATCATTTCTGCACCAGTTTGTGCTTCAGTGCTTTTATATTATGCTTATCTTTTACCTTCTTAAAGTTGCATTCTGTGTCTGCCACATCCCCCACTAACAAATTAACGTTTTTGAAAGGGCTCCAATATTGCCTTTATTTGACTGGTTAGCCTCTACCTGATTTCCTGTTTCCAGCACAGAACTACCCCACCTAGTGTCCTTTACTTGGAGAATTGTGGAACTGTGAGTAACTAGCTTTTCAGATAAAATGGAAAGAGAGACAGAGTTAAATTATTGTAATTATTTCATTTCTGATTATATATTTAAGTTGCGCTTAGTAACCTGTGCTGTAATAAAACATTGTACTTTTCTGCTGTGTTCTATCTATTTGTATTTGAAAGTTTATTCTGGGACCTTAGTTTTGTTTATTAACAGTTGTGGAAAAATTATTTTCTGTGTTATTCTGCACTTCTATTTCCACAAGTAGAACTACTTGTAAAAGCTATTTGTATGTATTTTAAACCCCACTGGCCCATAGTCTTGTAATTTAATTCACAGTGGTGGCGAAGCCTTAGTCATTTGTTATTGCATTATTTCCATAGTGTCACTGTTAAATTTCTGCATATTCCAGAGACTTAAACTGTAGTATTAGGTCAATAGTGAGAGAATTGTTTCTGCTCCAGTTTGTGCTTCAGTGCTTTTATATTCTGCTTATCCTTACCTGCTTAAAGTTGCATTCTGTGTCTGCCTCATCCCCCACTAACACCTTAAGCTAAAGTTTCCAAAAGAGCTCCAATATTGCCTTTATTTGATTTGAATGCCTCTTTAGCTAACCTGGTTATTTTTCTCCAACCCTCCTACCCTTATTGCTGATGTTGGTTTATAATAAGGCTGAGTCTGTGGCCTCCATCCCTTATGATAATCTGATTTTGAAAGTTCCACCCTCCCCTCTTTCCCTGCTAAAGACTGTTGTATAAGCTATTTATATAATCTCCCTATCCATTGTTTTCCATAGATCCAGGATACTGAGCAACCCAGCAAACCAGTATTGCTCTTGAGTAAACATTCTTTACTACATATCGTCTCCTGCTCAGTTTCCAAGAGGACAGCAAAGCTTGGAGTCCTAGACTGCATTCACTTAATGTTTTACTTGTATTTGGTTATATCCAAGCAAAGTTAAGCTCCTTTGATTGGTAAATAGCTTCCTTCTTTTATGTGTGCATTTTACTGATTTTTTTTGTATAAAAATGTGCTCTTCTTCACACTGTTAATACTGAAATACTATCTTGAAATTGCATTCAGCAAAGGGTTTCCAGCTGGCTGTTTAAGTGGTTTGGGGTAGCATTGCACTTATGAGTCTCTTCTACTGTGTTTTTACATTAGGAGGACTGGGTTTATTCATCTTGTGGCAGGAGATATTTGCCTGGTCTATATGAGTTAGGAAACACACAAAAAAACTCATAGTGTAGTCATTTTATTGGCCAGGGGACTCATTAGTTAGTTTTCTGTGTTTTCCTGTGCTGCTAGAAATTTTTCACATTTGCAAGGTTTAGCAGTGCCCTGTACAGTAGCAAACACTTAGAAAGGATTGTTCATAAATCTATACCCTGTAAAGCAGCAATAAGTAACTTGTGCACCATCAAGCTAGAACAGCTAGTTGGGAGTCAAGTGACAATACCTACAGATTTAGTTGAATTCATTATTGTGTAAACATTAAGTTTAGCAGAATTTAGTACTGTTTAGCATAATGTGCTCTGATAAAGCACACTTAATAACCTTCTAACCCCAATACACCACCCCCTTGTAGCTCACAAATCAAAGGACTAGACACTACGGATATGCAATATCTTCTCTGTAGCCAGCATGGTGGATATGGGCATGTTGAGACAATGTAACAATTGTCTTATGTTTACTGACAACCACTTAATCCTTAAAGATGCAGACACAGTATGCGAGAGGTGTAATTACATAAAGACACTGGATGGTAAACTCTATCATGCAAGTACATGTCAGGTTGTTGAAACCACTCACACAGCATCCACCTCATATAGTACACAACATACACAGGCTAACGTATGCTGAAGCACTTAAAAGCACTCTTGCTAAACAAAAAAGATTGCCTAGATTACTTGTTGTCAAAGCTATGCCTCAGCAAGCCTAAAGGCACTCAGAAAAAATAACACCTAATACCACACATATTGTTACTGTCAGTGGAGCCCCAAACACTAAGCCTCTAAGGCAAACAAACACACATCCCTGAACTGTTATCATAGGGGACTCCATTGTAATATATACTGATACCCTTCTAACCAGACTGAACAAGGAGAAGATAACTGTTATTTGCTTATCTGGAGCCAGAATTCACCAGATCTTGCATGCAATCAAGTTATTACACCATAGGTACCAGCAGACATTGCGGATTTCTCAGACTATATGTCTCAGAGTGGTATGAGCCTAGCATTGAGCACCGTATTACCATTACAGAGAATTATGCCACAATATGAGCAAAAAAATATTGATTTCAACAACTGACTGTATTTCTGGTGTTATTATTAGGGGATTCAATATTTGTCAGCATGGGAGGACATGGTTAACAGACAATGTTGCTTTGCCAAGGATGGTCTGCACCTCTTCCGTCTAGGCATTTGAATACTAGCTAAAACTTTATCCACCTTGTGATGATAGGAGGTACTGCCAGCACAGCTAGCTGGAATTCTATAAATAATTATATACCATTTGTGAATAACAAAATGCTTTATACAAGATGCTTTTGTTACAAATGTATTAGAACTGTATGTCATTTGTATAGCAAACTGATTTATATAGATATTTGTGTTGAAATGTATTTGTAAAGTGCTTGTGTTTAAAATGTATCAACAGTGTGCCCTACTGGAGAGAACAGAAATGTGCATGCACTATTGTAACTGTTTACATGTATATGTTCTAACAGGGGAAACTGGAAGACAAGAGGTTATCCTCAGTTCAGCAAACTATAAAATATATCTGAAATTAAATCACTTTATGGACTAGGTCATAAAGATGCTATGCAGCCAGAGACACAAAGTCTGTACTAGGAAGCTTTCTGTATTGTCTTTGGGGTGAACTAATTACTACTCAGGAAGCCTGGAGGCATGAAATTGCTTTATAGCTTCCATCACCTTGCCACAGATCTGTAAAAAAGACCTTGCATGTGTATTTTTACAGGTAGGTGTTAAATCTTGCCAGCTTCCAGCAGTGGGGGTTTGCATGGGAACTAGAAGTCAGATGGATATAAGTGATGTCATTCTGCAAGCTATCCCAGAAGTAATATTTTAGATATTATTTTGAGAAGTCTCTTAGTGAGACAGAGTATTCTGTTTGGGACCTGACTAGAAAGACTGCACACATATTTCATCTTGCATTCCCAAGTAAGTAATGTAACTAGGGAACAGTGAAATTCTTTTAGATTCAGTCAGGAGTATAGTGAAGCTTAGTTTAGAGATTGTTTTTCTTTATTTGTATGAGTCTGTCCTCCAATGTTATTTTAAATATTTCCTGTGATTTTGAACTCTGATGTCACTGTGAATAGATAGTTAGTATTGTCTTGTTCTTTTATTATTTATTATTAAATATATTTAAACCTTTCATTGTGAGTGATCTTTGTAGATATATTTAAGTTTTGAGGGTATTTTCATATTTATTTGGTGACACTGTGTGAGCCACTCCTAATAGCCTTGCTCTTGGTCAAACTACCATTTGTATTAGTATTAATATTACACAGTAAAATTGAACACCCTTTCTTAAGGGCCTTAAAGTAGCTGGCTAGGGGTTCTGGTGGCAGTGATAACCACTTTATAGTCTTGGCAAAAGTGGGCATATCTACTAAACTAGTTCCAGCCTTTCCCATATGTGTGTGTGTGTGTGTGTGTGTGTGTGTGTGTGTGTGTGTGTGTGTGTGTGTGTGTGTGTGTACAAATCAAATCTCAAAGAGTGTGGGGGCAGAGCCTAGATGGCCAACTGAGAGCAGTGAATTTTGAGAGCTCCATAAACTAGTATAATAATATAGGAAAACTTTTATTATTTTCAATTTTAAAACATCAGAAATCTATAGATAAACTACTAAACTACATAAATATCCATTTTGGTGGAGATATACAAACATTTTCCTGTCAAGTAACTTAGAGATATATTGAGTCACTGAATATGAACAACTCAAGGAATTCTCATCCAGATGCTGCTTTGAAAAAAGAACTGCAGTTGATGACATCTACCTTACAGAACTATCTTTGAAGATGGATGGTTTTAAAAATTACTTAGAAAACCTCAAATTAAATTCTCAAAAACAGGCTGATACCAAATAACAAATATAGAGACTTCTTTAAATGACACTGAAGGGAGACTCAGAGGAAGAATTCCAAAAAGAACAAAATAGATGACTTAGAAAACTGGGAAAGGAGAAACGACATAAGGATCTTTGGTCTGCCTGAAAACACTGAAAGTGAAGACATTATTTCATTCTTAACCTGGATTCCTGAATTTTTAGACTTGAAAGAGGGACTTTCATTTGGTATTGAAAGGGCACATAGAGCACTAAGGAAACCTGCTTCTAACTCAACAAATACTCCACCTAGATCCATAGTTATAAAATTTCTTTAATTTCTGGACAAGGAACTAATATTAAAATCTGCTTGGAGAAAATCACCCTTAAAATACAATCAAAGCCTGATAAGGTTTGACAATGATTATTCTTCCAGAATACTAGAACAAAGGAAAAAAGTCTGGCCAATAATAAAACTGTTGAAACAAAACAACATTAAAGCACAGCTGGCCTTTCCAGCCAAGATAAAAATATTTTTTGCCAATGAGATGATAACCTTTAATGACTTAGAAGAAGCTACTATATTCATCAAAAACAACAAAATGGTATATATCCCAGAAAAAATGGAATGGATGGCCCTTAATCTTCAAAGAATAAAAAAAAAAAAATCCTTGGACTGATGCTAGAAAGAAGAAACAAACAAAAAAAACTGATTCCAAGATAGCTGTCCCAAAAAATAACTCTTACAACTACATCTCTCAAAGGATCAACTGATATGGTACATAATTTTTCATCTGTTTTTATTTTTCTTAAAAAAGGAGGGTTTCTTAAACAATTGAGAAACATAATGATTTACTCAGAATGTTCAAAGAGTCCAATAATTCTTCACAAACAAAGGTAGGTCAAGATGGGTTACTATTTACATTATATATAAGCCAAACAAAGCAACATATAATACAAAGATAGAAGTTACTATTCCCCTGCTTGAACTCAATGAATACTTATCTTGTTCATTTTTCATTGATTTTATTTATAATAATTTAAGTAATTAATTAACTAATTCAACTAGGTACCATTCATCAGAGTTCAGACTGAAATGTAACAAGTTAACATCATATATAATAGCAGTAACATTAGAGTGTTTTGAAAAAAAATGCTGTCATGGAGACTAATGTCTTCTTCAGTTAAAGTATGATTTAGAAATGTCATGTATATGCTGGTTAAATAATAGTAGCAAGCTCTTAGTACAAATGTCATCATTATTCTGTTTAAATACAAATGTCATCATTATTCTGTTTAAATATAGTTAATATCAATTATGGCAGGTATCACAGCTATGAGTGCTGTTTGATCAATCCTGTTATGGTGTGCATGGATGCAGCTGTGTCTGGCAGCTAGTACAAATGTCATTATTATTCTGTCTAAACATAATTAATATCAATTATGGCAGGTATCATAGCCTTGAGTGTTGTTTGATCAATCTTGATATGGTGTGTGCGTCTAAACATAGTTAATATCAATTATGACAGGTATCATAACTTCGAGTGCTGTTTGATTAAGCCTGACATGGTGTGTGTGGATGCAGCTGTGTCTGGCAGCTGTTGTATGTTGCCATTTTCATCTCCAGGAAGCTGTGGGTTGCAACTTGTGATCGAGCTTTACTGATGCTTGTGTATTAGGAAGAGACATTTGGTGTTTTAGCCTGGATCCAGGGGAAGGAGGTGGATAAAACTGTGATTTGGGATATTTTGGAAAAGAATAGTTTGTTTATACATCTGCTGAGTGAGAGGTGGGAAGGCTGGAAGAATGTGTTATCTCTTGTTGTGGCAGCTTGTTGGGAGTTTTTTGTTTTCTTTTGATCTGTTTGCACTCCGTTCATTTCCTGGCTACTGCCTCACTGAAAGGGAAGGAATTTAGGCTTGAAGTTGCAGTGAAGTGAAGTTTTGCTTCAGGTGCATCATGAACCTCTGGTATGCAGTACACAGACACACTAACAGAAGCAGTAGGTATGGTAATGCTGGTATGAGAGAAAGATAATGAACTTAATAAAGACTCTGAGGAGCCTAGATGATTGATTTTGGCAATGAGTTTTTTTTTAAAAAAAAAAAAAGTAATTATATATATATATATATATATATATATATATATATATATATATATATATATATATATATATATAAAAGGGCTGCTTTAAACCACATGTACACATATTGATAGTCTTCTAACACTTTGTTTAGCTGATTAAGTTGATTCTTGATTAAAAAAATAAAAATAAATGCTATTTTATATTTCAAATGTATTTTTGTCCAAACACATTAAGGATTTACATAAGAGTAAAAGTCTGAGTTATTGTGAAAGACTAAGAGCACTTGGTCTTGTGCAGTACCCTTTGCAGTGGTCTGGGAGGTGAGCTTGCACAGACGTGTTGGGCATATGGGGATAGCCGATTCTAGGGGTGTTTGGGGTTGCCGGGAAGTGCTAGAGAGTCATCAGATTTTTTTTGTGGAAATATCTGTGGGAATGGAAGGTGTGCTGAGTGGTTAACTGGCAGAGTGGCTACTGCAAGGAACAGGCTGGTAAAAAGGAACAGGACACATTTTGGTTTGGATATTTTAAGAACAGCCTGGAAACACACCAAATGAACTAGTGAATGGTATTCTGGCAAAACTGGATGGGCATTGTTGCCCATGCTTGAAGTACTGATATGTGTATGTGAGGATGGAAATATACTTATAACAAATAAGAAACTAGAAGGGTCTCATAATTTAAAGTCTTTGGACTGTATAAACATGCTTGGAAGGAGCTAATAATAAGACTAAGCATTACAGCTTGTGGTCTCTGAAATAACTAAACAATAGCCAAAAAAAAAAAAAAAACACAATAGTTATGTAATGTATGATTTTAGTAAATCTAGACATAGAATATATAATTGTCATATAAGATGAAGCAGTCTGCTGAATTTAGATATTAAAGACAGGATTTAATAACATGGGCTTGTGTATAATAACACTACTGTCTTAACTTGTCATAAATGACATGCACTACATTGAACATCAAGGGGAAGCATGATGATTTTCTTATATAAGTAAATATGCACAACAAGTCATATAATTGCTTTAACTTGAATTGTAGTTTTTGTAACCCATCTTGACCATACGTAATACTTAAGTTGTTACCAAGGTAACTAATACTTCATGCATGACATCAAACTGACAAGGTTGTTCAAGGGAAAAAAATAGAAGCCTGAACTAGGAATGTCACAGAATGTAACAATCACATTCTGAGCAAATAGTATTAAATTGACAATAATCACTCAGTTTAACCTTTACTGATTATACAAAATAGAATGTTGCCATTTAAATCTAAACACTTTCAGTATATGCCATAAAATGGCAGTGTATAAATATCAAAAGGGAATTTGAAATCATTAATCACAATAAGTGATTTTTTTTGTTTTTAACCTATAATTTCACTCATTTTATAATAAGAAATGACAGATATAAAATTCATTTTGTGTGGGAAATGGGGGGAAGAGGGATGCACTGATAATTAAAATGCGCTAACTTTCATCAATGTTCACATAAAACAAACCTGATGCTTTAAGTAAGTTAGCAACAAACAAAGTGATTACTTAAATGCTGGCAAACAATGAAATATAACTTCTGATATATCCAGTAAAATACATTGTATTGTAAACATTAGGTATATATATTATTACCATCTACTTGTATTAAGTAATACATTTTGAAAGACTTTATCAGTAAGGGTGAATATGTTAAATACCTGCGTGCTATAATCTTTTATTGAGGTTTTATATATCATACATCCTACTTTAAATTTTTTTTATTTAATTGTTTGTCATCTATCTTTCATGTAAATATGAATTGCTTATAAAATAAGTAGACATTTATATTGTATTAGAATTCTATATAATCTACAATAGTACTATATCTGTACAAAATAATATAAATATTGCTTATTCCTATTACAAATATTCTCCATATGATAATTCAATTTATGGAGCTCAGATGTTCTGGATTGTCAAGGTATGAGTGATAATCTGATGGACCTAGGTTTGTCCATCAAATTAGGAATGGTTTTGATTCCATGACTAGTGCGGATCTTAGTTTTGTTAACATTTATTAATTTAAATTTGTTATTTCACTAAAACATTTTAGTATGCCTGACCAAAATATTACTTCATTGGTAAACACTCAAAGTATAAAACTGATAATTTCCTTTAAAAGTTCAAACATATATTTTATAGCTATCAGAAGAAAATGTTTAATAGTCATAATAAAAAAATACATAGTCTAAATAACCTAAGATGGATTTAACTTTATTATCTTTAAATACCAATGTGGTGGTGCTGTGGTTGTGTTGTGTCTCACACACAAAGGCTGCTGCTGTCTGGTCGATTCTTCAGCGCGTCTCTGTGTGTGGAGACATGTGAATGGGGCGTACCTTCATTGAAGGTTGTCGTCCAGCAGGGGCAAGGCCGATGCGTAAAAATCAACTGCCAATCATTAGCGGACTGGAGTTCCGCTGTGGCGACCCCTAACCGGGAAAAGCCGAAAGACACAAACATCTTTAAATAGCAATGGCTTAAACAATCCTACCAAGAGATCAAATCTACTGAAATATTTAAAACTGAACAAAACACAACTTGTCTTCCCTCAAGCAACTCATTTCAAAACAAATGACAATTACAAATGGAATCCTAAGGAATATATGATATTGGTGCAATCCACTTATAAGACAAAGACAAAAGGGGTAACAATTTTATGGAAAACAAATGTGATTAATCCAGAAATCATTTATAAGTTTGAAGATAAAGAAGGCCTTATGGCATTATTAATAGTTAAATATAATAATAGAATATGGACCCTAGCCAGTCTAGTTCCCAGGTATTGGAATAAGAACTGTTAAAAAACACTTGGATCCCATTTCCAATAATTATAAAGGCAACTTAATATTAGGAGGAGATTTTAACTGTATATTTGATATTTCTGAAACTAGGAATAAAAGACCGCTGCATACATCTGCTGTATCAAAATCATTAAACAAGTGGGTAGAATCATTTCATCTTGTAGGTACTTTCACATTTAAAGACGATAAATCTTTGTTGTTTTCCCATCAAGATCACAGATTTGGTACTCAAACTAGAATAGATAAAATATTTGCTGCCCATGACTTACACTCTAAAATCATTAATTTCTCAATCACTCCTTGTCCCTTTTCAGACCACAATTCATTGATACTAAAACTTCAAGATGGTTACAAACCATTAATCTTTAACTCCAGAATTCCAGCATATATAACTAAAATTAAAGAGTTCAAACCCTGGTTATTCTCTGAATTACAGTTCTTCTTTGATATTAATTACACCACAGAGATAAATAAAATAATGATATAGGACTCATTAAAAGCTTACATATATGGTAAAGCCCTAACTTGGTATAAAAAAAAAATCAGAGAATGGGATTCTGAATTATTAGATCTACAATCCAAACTTTTGTCAGTAAAAGCTGGAAAAAATCTAAATAATTTGGAGATGAAAAAGAAAGTAGAAGTATTAAACAATAAATACAATGAAATTCTAACACATAAAACTAGTTAAGCTTTAGAAAAACTAAAAATAATTACCTTGCCCACTTCCCCCAAATATCTACATAATTTATCCACAGGAATCAAAATACAATCAAAAGCTAATGACATTAAAAGTATCTTCCATTAAAAGAAAAGGAAAAATGTCTCGGATATAGGTGACATTCTTGATGCCTATAGAAATCACTATATGGAACATTTCCAAAAAGAAAATGCACATATTGATCAGATTGATCAACTAGATGAAAAATGTTCTAATATAAAAAATACCAGAAAAATTAAAACTAGATCTTCAAGCACCCATATTCTACAAAGAAATTTCAAATACAATAAAAGAGGGTAAAAATAATAAAGCTCCAGGTATAAATGGCATAATTATGGAAATATATAAACTTTTTCCTTCAAAGATACTATCCCTCTTCCATAAAACTCTATTAGAAATTCAGTCACAAGCTTTAATAGCACCCTCTTGGAGATATTCCTTAATCACACCAATCCTAAAGGAAAATAAATCCCCAAACCTCTGTACCTCATATAGACCTATTTCATTATTAAATAATGACTGTAAGATATTTATGACAATGTTAACTAACAGAATGAAAATACCACTATCCAAAACAATAAATAATGATCAAACTGGATTTATATATCATAGACACACACGTGACAATATTAAAAGAATAATTTCTCTTATAGATTATGTTAATAAAGAAAATAAAGAAACACTCATAATTGGCTTAGATATAGAGAAAGCGTTTGATTCCCTAAATTGGGACTATTTATTCAAAATCCTAATGATATTTGAATTTACTACATCCTTTGTTCATCTCCTAAAGAATATATATATATATATACAAATAATTTAGCTTATGTCAAGTTAGATCCTTTTACCTATGAATCTATACATATAACAAAAGGTACTACACAAGGATGTCCCATGTCACCAATTCTTTTTGCTCTGGCTATTGAAATATTGGCAGATTCAATTTGTATCAATATAAAAATCAAAAGAATAGATGTTTATGAACAATGAAATTTTAAAGCAATGCTATTTGCTGATGACATATTACTAACATTATCTAATACAAAAGAGAAATTAGAAGAATTAGATATATTAATTGACAAATTTCACATGACTTCAGGACTCCATTTCAATAAATCAAAATCAAAATGTTTATTTTTAAATAAAAAAAGAACTGCAGACTAAGGGGGGGCACATAATAAGGAAACAAGAATCTACCTTAAAATATCTAGGAATTGAGTTATGCAAGGATAATAATGAATTAGTCTCAATAATAGACTACATTTAATAAAAATGGTTTTACTGCCCAAGATACTATGTATAGACTTGGCAATACAACTGTTACCAGAAAGGAATATATTTAAAGAAATAAATTCATGCCTAATAACATTTTTATGGTTTTTCAAAAGAAACAGAATAGCTTTAATATATCATATCAGACCATGGAAACAGGGAGGATTAAACTTTCCTGATATAGAAACATATATAAAATCATCAATATCTAAAACAATCTCAGACTGGATAAGTCCAAATTACTCTGCAAATTGGAAAGAATTACTAAATGTAATATCAATAAATTAATTTGATTTACAAAAAAAATTGAAATGACAGATAAAACAATTTGCTATGGCACATATTATGTATTAGTATGCAATATAACATAACTAAACTCACTAAAACTTGTATGATTAATTATTACATTGACTCATTTAGGAAAATTATTAATGCAAATATAGATTTAAAATCTGGTTTGATCTTTCAATACCATTTATAGTCACAAAGAACTTTCCACATAAAATATACAGAGAAGTTATTAATTCCTGGGAACAGAAAGGATTTGTTTGTTGGCTCCAATGTATCAAAGAACTAAAAGTTTTAGATATGCAAGTAATAAAAACAACATACAAAATTCAACAACAGGACTGGCTAACTTTACAGAGTATTATGTCATATTCACAAGATTTAAGTAGAATAATTAACAGTTTTTCATTTAAAGAAATTCCTAAATTTATGAAATACATATATGAAATAATATAATGACTTTGACATGGGAAACAGTATTTCAAAATTTTACAAAATATTGATAAACTATAAAACAACACCCAAAACCTCATATTTGAAATATATAACAAAAGGACACTCAATGCAGTTAACTGAAGACATTAAAACAAATATATTATTATCAATAAAATATACATCCTTTACACAATACTGGAAAGTTTTTAATTGGAAATGCTTGCACAGAGCATTCTTAACCTCAGACAGAATCGGTAAAATTAGTTCTTCCATAAAAGGAATAAATGAAAGAAAGCACCAGTAAGCCATATCCACCTTAAAGAAATGTTTAATAAATTTCACAGCAAACAAAGCACAGCACAGCACATAGTAATGCTGAAACCATTACCAGTTCATTTTCGTCTCCAAATTCATCACAAAATGCTGACAATCCAAACCCCTCCCCATTTATACCAGATGTCCACAAAGATGTACAAGACCCGCCCTTGAGGCCTACAGTGGCAGCTAGTCAATCTGTTACTGCACCTATTGCTAAATACTTGGATTATAGGTTAAAAAACTGTCTGTAGGTGCATTTTGAAGGATTCATGGGACTTTTTAAAAAGTGTAAGGGATAAACAGATTAATAATGTCATTTTTATTACTATTGACATGGATGACCTCTTCACTTCTATTTCTTACAAGACTGGTTTGGAGTTTTTTGAGGAGATTTTAAGAAATGACAATAATTTCACTGAAAAGGAGATTTGTAGTTTTCACTGTCTTAATGGAATAGGTATTAAACAATAATTTTCTCTATTTTGAAGGGGAATTTTTTTGACAGTTGAAGGGAGTGGCTATGGGGGCCTTGTGTGTCCCTACCTATGCTAATTTAGTTATGGCTTGGTGGGAGCAAAAATATGTGTTTAATTCAGTGTTTAAGGGTTGTTGGGCACTATACAAACATTTCCTGGATGACATCTGTATATTCTAAACAGAGAATGAGGAGTAATTCATGAATTTCTTCGAATATTTTTCCAATGGTACTGATTTTTTTCAGATTTACTTATAAGCTTATTTATGACAGTACTGATTTTTTGGATGTCAATATTAGGAAGAGTAATAGTGGTCTTGAATCAAAAGTGTACAGGGAGGAGATGTAATTAATTTCTGCATTTTTCAAGTGCCCACCCTCACTTTCAGAAGAAAGGTATAGTGAAGGGTCAATATGTACGTCGTAGTCGAATGACCACTGATGATAATGACTTCATTGATGAGTGTGACTTGCTGAAGCGTATGTTTCTAAAAAGAGGATACTCAGAGACTTTAATTAAGGAAATTCAGGAAGAGGTGTTGCAATACAGGAAAGAAAGCTTTACACCAATTTTATATTCCAGTGACAGAAATACAAAGGAAGGGGGAATGAGCAATGGGGAAGATGACACATATGGCAATGCTTTTATTGTGGATTTCAGTGGTGACTCCCAAGTTATTAGAGATATTGTCCAAAGGGAATGGGACGGGTTCTCTAAGTTTTGTGACCTGAACTTAAAATTTGACATCCCATTAAAGTTAATTTTCAGGAAAGGTAGATGCATTAAGGACCTTATGGAAAATAAGCTTGGGGGTGAGTCTGTTAGAAAAGTGGGTACCTTCAAGTGTGGAGCATGTCAGCAATGTCCCTTCATTGCTGACACTTCTGAGATCTTTGTTAGTAATTGGAATAGACATATAATATCTAAAGCTTACTTTAATTGTGAAGGTAAGGGGCTTGTTTACATTGCGACCTGTAAAATATGTAAAGCTTTTTACATAGGTAAAATGGAAAGATGTCTAAAGAAAAGAATTTATAAACATCTTTATGACATCAGGAGAGGTAACAATAGAAATGCAGTATGCAAACACACATTGAGTTGTGAAGCTGCTTCCTTCACATTTTTTTATTGGATGCGGTAGCAATGGATGGTAGGTGTGGTTCCTGGGAGACCATGCTGGAATATTGGCAGGTTTACTGGCAATTAGTGCTGGAAGCCAACAAGTGGTCAGGTTTGAATGACATGGTCTCCCTAGCCCCTGTCTTGAAATTAAGGGCAGTGAAGTTATGAATTCCATATGCACTCTGTTGAACAAACCATTGTATACATATTTATTATTTTACTTATTTATTTATTACCTGTTTTAAAAGAAAGTTTTATTCAACATAAAAAATAGGGGAACTTTTTATTCAGTATGGATGGTTTTAATTCTTGCTTAAGTAAGAGTTAAAGTTGTTATTGATGTCACATGATTTTATAATTGTTAATTGTTAATGTGCCAGGGTATAAATGGGGAGAAGTTTGTATTGTCAGCATTTTCTGATGAAGTTGGAGACAAAAACGAATTAGTAGTGGTTTCAGCATTACTGTGTGCTGTGCTTTGCTTACTTTAAAATTTATTAAACATTTCTTCAAGGTGGATACAGCTTACTGGTGCTTTCTTTCATTTATTGGTTTTGTTTTGGGCACCACATCCTCTTATTTCTTCCATAAAAGGAATATGTTGGAGATGTGAGCAAGTACACAATGCAGATTGGAACCACATTTTCTTTGATTGTGTTAAAATTAAGCCATTTTGATATGGTATTAATAACTTTCTACAAGATTTATATAATGAATCATTTTATTTAACAAAAGCTCTTGTATTATTAAATGTGAACGAAGGTCCTCATTTGAATAGGTCAAACATGTATCTAGTATGGACTATACTTGCAATTTCAAGGAAGTGTATAACAAGAAGATGGAATACAAACACAATACCAACTTTGGAACACTTCTACAGCCTACTGAAGACCACAGCATTACTGGAAATTAAAATTAAAGAACTAAGAATTTATTCAAAGCCATTTATCAACAACCCGTGGAGAAACGTCTTATTGTTGATTGACACTATACAGTAATTGATCAGACACTCTGATAATGGGTTGGACAGTCAGCTACTTGGGCAGGGGCATGATGCACTGGTTGGTCAGAAAAAGTGTTAGAGGATTTGGCTTGGAACCCTGGCTAAGGACTCAACCCTATAGCTGTGCCAGTGGGGAGTCTTATTGGGGATCTACAGAAAGAAAAAGGAACCAGTCCCTGGACTGACTGTGTTTCCTGTGTGCCCTTAAGGGAAATTGTGCTTGACTGTGCTTGATGCAGAAAGCTGCATCTGGAGATAATGTGTGTGTACCTGTTATCCTCCCAGTGAACATTCTTCACAGGTGCCAGTGATGAGGATTGAGGCTCCTTGATTACTGGCCCTGAGTGGAGCATCACACACCCCTATAGTACCTTTTTTAAGCAATGCCAAATTGACAACCCTACCGACATAGCAAAATCAACTCAACTAAACCTCAAGGTGTTACAGATAAATGCCAAGAGCCTAAACAAAAAAGATACCCTCCCTCCAAGCCCTCCTCACACTTAAGAATATAGATATCTGTACAGTCACCAAGACATGGTTTTAAAGTGGCAGAGAGTACCCAAGCAGTGTGTGATTTCAGTGCATCCCACACTTTTAGACCAGTAACTGCACAGAAAAGGACTAAAGGAGAAGATGTCTCAATATACAGCAATAACAATCATACCTCTAGGGTGGTCAAAAAGGATGCTGCACTGGAGTTTCTCCATGTCCAAATCCTCACAGATAAATATCCTAGCCAGCTAAAGGTCAGCATCCATATCCCAAGAAGCTTACAGTACATACTTGGACCTACTGGAGACACTATCCAACCTAACAGCCTACTCACGGGAGACTGTAATTACCCCTCTATAGACTGGGAGTCATATGCAACCTCAAATCTACAGGCATTGAGATTCCTGGACCAAATAGTGAATACACCCAGTAGAGGCACCAACATTTTCGATCTTGTGCTTACAAATATGAGAGAACCCCCCCTATGTCTCATCCTGCCTAGTAAGGTATGACCATAAAGCTGTCTCCTTTGAAATTAAAATTGACTCCATAATCCCATTAAAACCAATAACAGTTAAGAAATTCCAAGGCAAATTATCTTTTATTAAGTGATAGATTGTCAAGCATCAATGCCCTCCAAACCTGGAGAACACAGCAGCCTATGCCAAATTGTTCCAGAAATTCTGTACAACCATGTCAATGGTTGTATAGTGGCTGCTGTAACTATCAGAAGTAAGCCCAGGACTAACCCTAGAAATAAACCACCCTGGTAGCATCTCAAATTAACAGGAAGTATACCAAAATGAAAAAAAAATGGCAAAAATCAGGAAGGGCAATTCCCATTAAAAATAGAAACTCTCCCTTCAAAGTAAATAGGCAGCGAAGTGGGCTAATTAGGTCAAACAAAGCCAGCTTTGAGGTTAAGACAGACTCCCTGGTGAAAGATAACCATAAGACCTTCTACAACTATGTTAGAAACCTCAAGGGCAGTCTGAAGATTGGACAAAGACAGACGAAGGCTGCCAGCCTTGCCAAATAGAATTTAATACATAATTCAGTCATTTGTATAAATAAATGTAAAATACAGGCGTGTGTTTTTAAATGAAAGAAAAACACTGTAAAATGTGAACTTCAAGATTGTTACAACATTGCCCCCTTGCTGTAAAGAAAAACTAAGTGAAGCCTTTCAAATGTGTCTTTTGAAATTGAAATGATTTTATGACATTCTTTGATCTTTAAAGTTGGTTCCGGTCAGGCTGGCTGAAGACATTCTGTCTATTGTGTTATCTAAGGACTAATTGCTAGAGTGTATATGTGAAATGCCTTTTAGTGTTGTATTCTCCTGTGCAGGTGTTAGCTTGCTAAAAAATGCAGTTTCTATTAGCCTGGGAACTCAGAGCAGGTGTCAAGATGATGCAATATGAATACTGGGAAAACCTAAGTGTCAACATGATGTAATCGGGAGGACCCAGAGACATGTTTGTTAGTGATATTTTATAAACTGTGTCTCAGAGAGAGATAGTAAACATTTTGATCTTGGATATCCACTTATCAACACTCTGCCTTATGCTCACATGTAAGTTTCTACCACTGTGATTTCTTGTAGGAATAGTTCAAGCTAGTAAAGATTAATTAGGTATTTTTCTTTGAAATCAGACCTGTCCTACTGTATTATGTTAAGTTCCTACGTGATCTCTGAACTCTTAGATATCTCCGTGGTGTACTAGTTTTGTCTTGTGTTTTAATTATTTATTATTAAATATTTTTAAAACCTTCTACCTGTGGCTGCTTTGTGTAGCGATAAGCTCTAGAATACATTGCATATTTATAGAGTTTACTGTCCAAGTCACTCCAAATTAAGCCTTGAGACTGTTTAGTCATACTACCATTGGATATTAATATTGCACAGTAATAATTGGACACCCTTTTAAGAGCCTTTTAGTAGCTAATATTCTTAACTGGGTCGTGGCAGTAATTACTACCATATAGTCTGGGTAAAGGGGCACAGTTGGAGAATCTGTGTCAGCCTTTCCCAGGAGTGTCTGTGAAGTTGTATAAATATTTATCTCAAAGTGTGTGTTGTTTCAGCTACTTGGCAGGGACACAAAGCACTAGTTGGACAGAGAGGGTACTGGAGGTTTTAGCTTAACCAGTTAGGCAGAGACCTAGACCCTATAGCTGTGCCAGTGGGGAGTCTTATTGGGGACCTGGTGAGCAAGGGAGCAACCAGCCCCAGACTGACTGTGATCTCTGTGTGCACTTAAGGGAAATTATACTTTACTGTGTGTGTTAGTTATCCTTTCCTCTTCTAGGAGATGATCTCCCTGGTGTTAGTGGTGATGACTGAGGCTCCTTGATTGCTGGGCCAGGGCATGGTTGTCACAAGTGTTTGGCAGTGGTGGGATCTACTTCACATACTAATTGGCTTGTAGTGGTGTGGGTAGAGCGAATTCCTGTAGCTTGTGTACAGTGATCTCTAAAGGTGTTTTGTACTCTAAAACAGCCACTCAGTGTATACTCAGAGTTCAGATCACAATTGTTTTATTTCTTTTGTTAGCTTAGTGTTAGTCAGGGTGAGCATGCAGCATGTCAGCAGAAGAGTATGGAAAGCTGACAAGGAGCCAGCTGGTGGAGATGTGCCAGGATAGCGGACTGGTGCATGGAAACCTGACTAAAGCAGACCTTGGTTACAGATGCATCAGAGAACAGCAGCCTGGTGGACAATCAGACTGACAGTGGAGATACAATATGCTCAGAGAATGGACAGCTCAACCTTTCTGCAGTGGACTTAAAAATCCAGCTGGAGCTAAAGAGACTTGAGTTGGAGGCCAAGCATATGGAACTAGAAGCAGCCTAGAAGCTGAAGAAAATGAACAGCAGAGGAGACATAAGAGGGAAATGCTGACTCTTCGCCAGAGTCATGGAGGTAATGGGGAAGGGAGTAACTGGACCCCAGAAGCACAAAAGGTCAGTAAATTTCTTCCACAGTTTAAAGAGGGGTTAATTTTGATAGCTTCATTCATATGTTTGAGCGGGTATGTAAACAGTATGAAGGTGACCAAAGGCTCTGTGTATGGTTCCTGACCCCCTTACTCCATGGCAAAGCTGTAACTTCTTTAGCAAAAATGCATGACAGTTACTGTTTTGATTATACTGCTGTAAAAAGACATTTATTAAAATGTTTTAAGCTAACACCTGAAATGTAAAGGAAAAAGTTTTGTGAGCACAGACACAAGGTAGATGAAATGTATGTGAATATGTTGTTGAACTGAGCACTTACTTTCATAGCTGGGTGAGTGGATGTCAGGTCACCACTTTTGAAGGGCTGGCAGACCTTTTGGTAAGGGAACAAGCCCTTAGCACTTTGCCTGAAGACATGAGGATCTGGTTAGCTGATAGACAGTGTGCTACTTTAGAGGGGTTGGGGAAGAAGGGAGACCTATACCTAGCAAGCAGGGCAGCCCTGCACAGGAAAGGGACCCCCAGTACTGCTCATGGGACTAAAGGAACCCATGGTGGGAAGCACAGACTGCCCCAACAGAATCTGCCAGTAGCAGGGGAAGCCACTAGTCCAGGTACATGTCCAGGAGCTAGGGTTAAATGTTTTGAATACAACCAGTGGGGCCATGTGGCATACAAATGTCCACGGAGGCAAGGTGGGACCCAAAGGTGAGGGAGCCAGTAAGTGGTAAAGACAAAATGCCAATAGTAGGTTGTCTTGAGACAACAGGGTTATGGAACTACCATCCTGCAGATGTCCTGAGAGGGAAGGATTTGGATGAGGCAGTACCATGTACTTATGCAGTTACATGCAGTGAGGCTAGGAGACAAGCATATGGGTCTGTTAGCCTGGGGGAGACCCAGACAGACTGCATACTTGCAGCCAGGACTGATGAGGTGGTTACTTTAGGGAGTGAGCTACACTGTAGCAGTGAGACTGAATGTGAACCACAGTTGCTTGTGGGTACTGATGTTCCCTTGGACAGGGTAACTGCAAAGGTAGAGGTGAGTAGTAGTACCCAGGCTGACAGTGAGGCACCGCTGTCAGAGGATGCCAGACTTCCTGTGGAAGGGGAGCTTGGAAGGGTTACAAGGAAAGCCTTGAGACAGGCTCAGCTCTCAGACCCTACATTGCAATGCCTGAGGCAGGTAGTTAGGGAGGCACCTGATTCCCATGGGAAGGGGGAATCTGTATATTGGAACAAAGGGTTACTGTACAGAGAGTGGACCCCTGAGGGATGACTAGAAGGTGAGAGAGTACAGCAGTTGATAGTGCCTAGAGCTTACCGTCTGGCACTTCTAGCCATAGCCCATGATATTCCCTTTGCAGGTCATATGGGCATAACACATACAAAGTGGCGTATTATACAAAACTTCTATTGGACTGGAATTTCCAGAGATGTAACAGGGTACTGCAGGACCTGTGAGCAGTGACAAAAGGTAGGCAAAGCAGGAGACAAGGTGAGATCTCCTTTGATACCTTTACCTGTGAGTGAGGAGCCATTTCAGAGGGTAGCTATGGATATTGTGGGTCCTCTGAGTACCCCAAGTTCCACAGGGAAAAAGTATATCCTAGTGATTGTAGATTATGCTATACGATACCCTGAGGCAGTGGCTTTGTCCTCTATTGCGGCAGAGGAGGTGGCAAATACTTTGCTAGAGATTTTCAGCAGGGTAGGTTTCCCAAAGGAAATACTTTCTGACAGAGGTGCCAATTTTATGTCAGACCTGCTGGCTTGTCTCTGGAAGTCCTGTGGGGTGAAGCACATGAAGACCACCGCCTACCATCCCCAGACTAATGGTCTTGTTGAGAGGTTAAACTCTACAATCAAGTCCATGCTATGGGCATTTGCAGATCAGTTTAAGAGGGGGTGGGACAAATATTTGCCCCATCTGTTGTTTGCTTACAGAGAGGTTTCCCAGGAATCCACAGGTTTTTCACCCTTTGAGTTACTGTATGGGCATAGGGTGACCCAGAGACATGTTTGTTAGTGATATTTTATAAACTGTGTCTCAGAGAGAGATAGTAAGCATTTTGATTTTAGATATCCACTTATCAGCACTCTGCCTTATGCTCACATGTAAGTTTTAGCACTGTGATTTCTTGTAGGAATAGTTAAAGCTTGTAAACATTAATTAGGTATTTTTCTTTGAAATCAGACCTGTCCTACTGTATTATTTTAAGTTTCTGTGTGATCTCTGAACTCTTAGATATCTCTGTGGTGTAGTAGTTTGGTCTTGTGTTTTAATTATTTATTATTAAATATTTTTAAAACCTTCTACCTGTGGCTGCTTTGTGTAGAGATAAGCTCTAGAATACATTGCATATTTATAGAGTTTACTGTCTAAGTCACTCCAAATTAAGCATTGAGACTGTTTAGTCATACTACCATTGGATATTAATATTGCACAGTAATAATTGGACACCCTTTTAAGTGCCTTTTAGCAGCTGATATTATTAACTGGGTGGTGGCAGTAACTACTACCGTATGGTCTGGGTAAAGGGGCACAGTTGGAGAATCTGTGTCAGCCTTTCCCAGGAGTGTCTGTGAAGTTGTATAAATACTTATCTCAAAATGTGTGTGTGTTTTGTCAGCTACTTGGCAGGGACACAAAGCACTGGTTGGACAGAGAGGGTACTGGAGGTTATAGCTTGCCCAGTTAGGCAGAGACCTGGACCCTATAGCTTTGCCGGTGGGGAGTCTTATTGGGGACCTGGTGAGCAAGGGAGCAACCAGCCCCAGACTGACTGTGATCTCTGTGTGCACTTAAGGGAAATTATACTTTACTGTGTGTGTTAGTTATCCTTTCCTCTTCTAGGAGACAACCTCCCTGGTGTTAGTGGTGATGATTGAGGCTTCTTGATTGCTGGGCCATGGCACGGTCATCACAGGCAGCACACAGCAATGTGCTGAACTGGTGGTTAATGCTGCCACATTCACTGAGCCTGGAAATATAAGAAACCTGTTAGCAGACAAAATCAGTTCCAACTTTACATCCCTCTTACCCCATCCACCACCCTCAAAAATAACCTCAGGCGTAACCCCTCCAGCTATAACTAGGGAGCATGTACTGGCTGCATTTACTAAAGCCAAAAACATGGTTTCAATGGGCTTCAATAACATCCCGGGATGCTCCTGAATAGTCTAAAATATAACTTATCAGGATCCCTGGAGTCATTATTTAAGTATAGCCTTAAAGCAGACTTTGTGCCACATGAATGGAGGACTGCAACATTCATCCCCCTTCATAACAGAGGACCTTCAACAGGTCCCAGAAACTACAGACCCATTAGTCTGACTAGTCTTATTTGCCAAGCCATGTAAAGAATTATCATGGAATTTATGAAAAGGACATAAGACCACCAGATACTGGATGCATCCAGTTTGGCTTTGTCAAAGGAAGGTCATGCTTACTGTGTCTGGTGGACTTCTGATCACTAAGGAAATGAATGAGGGGAAAGTGGTGCATACTACATGCCTAGATCTGGCAAAAGCATTTGATACAATACTCCACTAGGCATTGTCAACAAACTTATGGAAATAGGCATAAATCCCTTGATAACATGCGGGATAGCTAGTTGGCTCACTGATAGGACCCAGGAGGTAGAATATAATGAGGCCACCTCCAGAAAGAGGCTGGTCACCTGTGGAATCCCTCATGGCTCTGTGCTGGGCCTGGTCCTCTTTGGCATCTACCCTTTGGATGTCAAAACCAATGTAAAAAGCCTTTGGTTGACCAAGCTCACAGATGATTGGAAACTGGGAGCAGTTACTGAATCCTCCCAAAATGAGAACACCCTTCAAAAAGGTCTAATATAGACAAATGCTTTATGCCAAAGGTATGGCTTAAAACTCAATACCAGGAAATGCATTATACTACCTTTTGGGAAGTCTACCACCCCATGTAACTGCATCATCAATAAAACACCCTTAAAAGCTGAGCCAGGGATCTGGGAACTCATGTAAGCAGTAAACTAGCCTTCAACCAGCCTGTGTCCAAGATAGTAAGAAAATTCCTCTATGTTGCTCAACTTATAAACTAGGGTATCACATCTATGTCCAGAGAGGTCATCATACCACTCTACTCATCCCTCGTCAGACCCATCATAGAGTTTAATGCCCCTTCAATATGTCCCTGGCCAGACACATGCAGCAACTGGAGCATCCACAAAGGTTCCATACAAATAGTATACAGGGAGTAAACACAATGTCATTCACTGATTGTTTGAAAGCCCTCTCCCTTTACTTGGTATCATACAGACTTCTGAGAGGTGATCTTTGCCTTCCATTCAGGGCATGGACCCTGTTTTGATGAACCTTTTGCACATCCACAAAACAAACTGCATCAGAACTATTAGATTAAAGTACCAACATTTTCGGTTGTGACACAAATAGGACATGTTGGAGAGACAGATATGTTTCTCAGAGAATTCTCATTCTCTGGAGCAAGCTTAACATTCATGTGGAGCTGAGTTCCTCAATATCCCATTTTAGACCAATGGATGGGTAATCTGAAATTCACCCCTGGTTTGGCTCCTATGTCTCTGGTGGATAGAGGTAGTGAGTAAATCAGCACCTATATAAATCAAAGTTGTGGGTCACACTCGGGTTACACGGCTAGACTTATAAAGGCCCTGGTGGCTGTTAGCCTAAAATACACCAATAAACCTATGAACATATGAACCTTATTGCCTTGTAAACATCAGTTTTCAGTAGATGTGCTTAAAATCATAAGGGAAGCTAGGAAGCCTAGTACCAGAAAATCCTTAGCTAAATTGATGAGATTTTCAATTAGTTCCAAAGGACGACTTAAGACCACATTTCATCTGGCATGTCTATGAATGTTCAATACCTGTCTGAGCTTTCTGATTTAGGACTAATCTATTCATCAGTAAAGGTACATTTATCTGCTATCTCAGCTTGCCTTCCTATGGACCCACTTTTTTCCTACATTACTATCAGAAAAGGTAAAAGTTGGTAGGGTGGCCTAATGGTTAAGGAGTTTGCCTTACAAACACAAGGTGCAGGGTTTGAGTCTCACAAGGGATAATTGGCTAGGCTTAAAATGGCTCGCAAGGGCAGTTAGCTTAGTACCAATCTATGAACATCTGAGCATCCATGGGAAGCTGGTGAAACCCAACATGGGACATGAATCTTTTTCCTGGAAAACTGACCTGGCCTCCTTTTGAACTAGTTGCCTCTGTATCCCTCAACTGTTTGATATGGAAAAAAGCCCTTTTACTTGCAGTCACCGGGAAAAGCTGAAAAGACAAACAACAACTTGCAGTCACCTTGACCAGGAGAATTTGATGTGTAAAGAGCCATTTTTAGTCTTCTAGAAGGAGTGGTTCAGCTTACGGCCAAAACCTTGCTATATGCCTTCAGTAGTCAACACTGAACCAGTCCATTAACTTGCCAGCATTCTTCTCTAACCCCATACTATGGAAGAGAGAGAGAGTATTAAGTTCTTTATATATTCACAGGCAGATACCACCTACAGAAAATCAAGAGCACAAGAAAGGTGGGGCAACTCTTTGTTTCTAATAATGAAAGAATCCATTTAAATACCAAATTATTTCTTAATAGCTGTCTCATTGCATTACATTTTGTTACTCTGCCTGTGTTAAGATCCTGCATGGACATATCAAGCCACAGTATATCAGAGCTATAGTAGCTACTATTGCTTTTATCAAAGGGGTGAGTATCCAGACTTTCTTGGAAACAAGCATTTGGTCCTTTATACACACTTTCTATAAACACCACAGAGCAGGTATTCTGCGCAGGGCTACAGCATGTCTCAGCACAGCTGTTTTACATGCCCGCTTGCAGCCTGCAGTAGACATTTATCTCCAACTTAGTAAATCAGCTTTGAGAATCCTCTCTGTGGAGGTAATTTCTGTAACAGCGATCCATATGAAGGACATAATAGACTTATGAAAGGAACTAAGGCGCTTACTATAACAGTAGATGTTTGAGTAGGATCGCTGTTGTATTAGGACTTTCCTTCCCCCATCCCCCATCCACTCCAATTTGTTATAGATAACTAAGGGCTCGGATGGGTTCAAAGCTACTTTCCTTGGATTCTCTTCATACATGCATTAGTGAGAAAGGCTGTATGTTTTATGCTGGTTTTGTCATCTGTGAGTAAGTAAGTATTATATAAGGTTTCCTTTTTTGGGAAGGGGGAGCAGGTCATGTGGGGCTCCTTGTAGTTGTGGAAGTTTGCCCATAGCCTTATGCCTAGTGCTCCTTGTGCAAGAAAAGAACAAGGATGGCAGAGGCTCATTTCACCTTTATACCTAGAGCATGCCCACATCCCTGTTGGGGGTGGGGGTGGTAAAAAGATCTAGAAGTTGGACCACATTCTGTGCTTCCACCTGCATTAGAGATCTCTATAGTGATGATTTATGTAACAGTGATCCTACTCAAAAATCTGTTGTTACAGTAAGTTCCGTAAACAATTTGTGCTTTATGTTTACATGTTTCAGTCCTTCTTACGGAGAGCTCTGAAATTAGCTGGGAGCTGAGATGTGTAGCTGGCTTGACAGTTTTATGTCTAATCAGAGTACAGTTTCCAGTCACCATGGGATGTGGTAGTTTATAAGTTCTTAGGTTCATAAGTAAATATTATGCAGCCATTCTGCAGACCATTACAAGCATAGCCGGGGGTGGGCGTGGGGGGGGGGGGGTGAAAAAAAAAAAAGCAAAAGTTCTCCCTAGCCTTAAAGAGGGCAATAAAATATAGATCAATGGAGAGCTGTTCTGGGAACTACACATGAGTACACTGTATTTATTATATGAAGAATTTGTGCTTCAAGGACCCTAATTCTTTCCTACCCTACCTTTCCAACAGTGTAAAGCACAGAGGTCAAATAAATGAGATTTTCTAATGCCTTACATTTTTGGGAGGTAATTTCAGCATATACATTTTCTATGTAAATGCTTCCTTTACTACCTGATTCAATTATCTAGAAATATTCTGTCCCATTTTTGACCGTAGTTATGGTGAGGGTTTTAGTATGGTGATTACACTTAAGTCTGATCACAGACATGTAAGCTTTAAAAACATTACTGTAAGCATGTATCAGACAAACTGACTGCATAAAACTGTATTAAGTGCATTACATAATAACTCTTTACAGAGCACTTGATAGTTTGAGAAATGTGATTTTATTTTTTATTTTATTTACCAGGTAAGTAAACTGGTTCTATTAGAGCCTTTTCAGCCATGACCCATGCCTAATAGCAAATAACATTATACAGATGTTTTTAAGATATTAATAAAGAGGTTAGAGACAAAATAATGTGAAAATTGATCATATCACTTTTTACTTACAGAAAATCATAGACTGTTTGCAAACTGCATCTGAAATAAAACATTAAAAGTATTTATTAATTGCTCAAAAGCTTAATGTTGCTGCGTGTTGCAATAAGAATGCAATGAGGTTATCCATTATCCTTGAAGCACTGCCACTTACAAATCTTACTCTGGTGTTATTTAAGCTATTCCAATTGACTAGTGCATCCGTACTAAATGCCCTTATTGCCACTGTTGGTGTAAAAGCAGGATTCATAAGCATAAGGGCACCTTGATCTCTGGACCTCAGAGGGTATTTATGGGCAGCTAGTGATAGTTTGTTAGTACTGCTCAATATGTAGTAATTTACATTTGGCCCTAGTTTATAAAGATAGCTATTTTGCCCTTAGTAGGTGTCGCTCGTCCCTCTCTAGTATAGGTGAACAGGTGAGGTAGTTCATTTATATGCTTTATTACACAGAAACACATCAGGATGGGGAGCAGCATTACAAAATATAAACAACCTGATACACAGAAAGACCTTACATACATACATGCTTACATCTCAACAGCTTATTACAAAAAGGCAGTCAGGCTCGCATGTGCTCAGTGTTTATACACTTGTGCAAGCCCCTAGAAAGTTTCTTAAAGCTGTACACACATATTGATCTACATCCTCCCTCTTAAATAGATTGCCCTCAATGAAATGACATTAGAATAAGAGAGATGCAATAATATAGACATTAGAAACAAACACAATGTTCATGTCCAAGTTGTCGTGTATCTGTAACATGGTCTGGAAATACAACCTGATCTAGTAATATAGTAATCAGAATTGCGTTTAGCAACAGGCACAGTCTTTGGTGAACAACTTGTATCTGGAATTTTGGGACTCATCTCAGGAACATGGATATTAACTGGAATGTCCTCTGGAACTAGAACACTGGACAACTCACTCTGAGATAAAGAGTCTTTCTCACAGGCTAGGCTTGGACACCAGCATCAAATGTTTCCAGTTCTGCCTAAACTCTACTCCTTGTGATTCCACAATGTACAATCTCAGCTCTGGACAAACACATTTCATGACTCCAATCCAATCATAACCTTTGCACATTTGCATTCACACTGTCTCTCCTTCACGTAATTGATTGAGTGGTTTGCTGGACTTGTCATAATAAGACTTCTGGGATAGGTGCTTCTTTAACAGATGGGCTTTCACTGATATGTTATTCTTAGCACTTGGAACCAATAAACTACTGCTGACTGGTAAGGTAGTTCTGGTTTGTCTCGACAGAAGCCTCTGGAGAGGTGAACCAAGTTGTTTATCACCAGGAATATTTCTGAGATTCAAAAGATTCAAGTAAACATCATTATTATTTCATTTTGTCTTCTCTAGTAACTGATTCTCACTTTGAACTGCACGTTCTACCACAGGATTTGACTGCAGATACTCAGGGCTACTTGTAACATGAACAAAATCTCACTCTTTGTCGAATTTTTTGAATTGTTGACTAGTAAACTGTGTACTATTATCAGAAATAACTTTGTGTGGACTACCATGGACTGCAAAATGATGCTTAATCTTAGTAATGACAGTACTGGATGCCAGATCAGGAAGTGGGTCAATCTTGAACCAATTGGAATAAGAGTCTACTAAAACCAAGTAATGTTGAGCATTCCACTCGAAAATGTCAGTGGCTACTGTCGACCAAGGTAGTTCAGGAATCTGGTTTAGCTGAAGTGGTTCTTTCTGTTGATATGGCTTTGTACTATTACATAGAGAACAAGCTGAAAATATTCTCTCAATGTCTTGTGACATAGAAGACTAAAATACAAGTCCTCTCCCTCCTTTTAGTAGAATCAGTTCCTGGGCAGCCAAAATGCAATCTAGCAATTTACTCTTGTTGCAATGACTTTGGAACAATTACTTTTGGAACTTTCATGACAATACCATTGTCAGATAAAATCTCATCTCTGTAAGTAAAATAAGGTTGCACTTCTTGAGGTAAGCTAAATTGCTTTGTCGGCCATCCTTGATTGATAAAGTGGTTGAGCTTCTGTAATACTGGATCTGAGGCTGTATGACTTCTAAGCTCATCAAGACATGCAGAAGAAACATTTCTCACTTTCCTGACTTCAGAATCAAGTTTCTCATTCTCATGGTGTTCAGTGGTATTTGTGGGTTTCTGGATAATGTATCAGCAATATAAAGAAGTTTGCCTTTCATGTAGACAAGACTGAAACTGTATTTCTGCAATCTCAACATCATGTGTTGTAATCTGGCTGGAGATGAAATCATAGGCTTTCTCAAAATAGTGACTAGAGGTTGGTCATCTGTTTTTGATCTGGATAGGTCTACCATAAATATACCATAAATATAATCATGGAACTTTGAACATGCAAACACAATTGCCAAAAGTACTTTCTCTATCTGAGCATATGCATTTCAGTTTGGGTTAGAGATCTGGACGCATAACCAACAGGTTGACCCTCTTGAAGAATGACTGCACCAAGATCAAATTTCAAAGCATCACAGGAAAGACTGGTTTGTGAACATAATAGTATCTGAGAGTTGGTAGACTGGCAATTCACTGTTTCAGGACATCAAATGTTCTCTGGTGCTGTTCCAACCATGACCAGGATTGCATCTTTGCATGTCACCTCTCTAAGCGGTGTTGCTAGTTGTCTTAAGTCTGGAATAAACTTGCCTATACAGTTAACCTTGCCAAGAAAATGTTGAAAGGCTTGAACCTTGTCTGGATCTGGCATCTCAAGAATAGCTGTTTGCTTGGAAGGGTCTGGTTGCAAGCCTGAACTGGTAAACAAATGACCAACATAAGTAACTTCTCATAAGTAAACTTGCACTTCTGAGGATTCAGCTTAAGATTCATGTGACATGTTCTTTCCAAAACTTTTTTGAGGTTTCTGTCATGCTCAGCTTCACCATTACCTCTTACTGGTATATCATCTACTGCAATAGTACAAGGACACCCAGAAAAAATTTGCTCCATTGCACATTGAAAGACTTCACTGGCATAATTTATCCCAAATGGCATTCTCAAAAATCTGTACCTGCCAAAAGGACTACTGAATGTATTGAGTAATGAGGATTTCTTATTAAGCAAAATTTGCCAAAATGAACTCTTTGCATGCACGACAGAAAAAACAGTGGCATTTGGCATCAGAATCACAACTTCTTCAACTGTGCACATTGGATGATGAGGTCTTTTCATCACTTTATTCAAATCTCATGGATCAATACATATTCTGATACCATTGAGCTTTTCTTATGAGCTACCACCATGGAGGATACCCATTCAGTAGGTTCTTCGACTGGACAAATTACAACTTTTTGCACCATTTTATCTAGCTCGGCTTTGACTCTGTGCTGCATAGCTACTAGAATTTTCCAGGCTGGTCTGACATCTAGGCTGACATCTGGGTCTAACCTCATGGAATACACAGCTGGAAGCTTGCCTAGTTTGTCTTCGAAAAGATCCGCACAGGTAGAGAAAATATACTGAGCGAAATTAGAACAGTGGTCTTTTAAACTACCATGATGGGCTTCCTAATTAAATGAAAGCAGTCCCATATTCAAACTGTCTCTGAGCCCTAATAATGACTGTAAGTGCCTTTTGACCACATAAAACAACAAGTTGTAGCTTCTCCCAGCAGAGTAACATGAAAGTACTACTGAGCCTTCAGTCTAAATCTCTTCACCACCATAAGCAATAAGCTTTGCACACATTGCCAAATCAAACTTTTCACCAGCACATACTCTAGCAAATTTTTCTGCAGACAAAACATTGCACTTTAAATCTGTGTCAACTTTGAGCTCTGTGGGTCTTCCATTTCTCCAAACAGTACAAAAGACTTCATTCTTTACCTACAGATCTACTGCATTGACTGTTTCATGAAGCATTGACACACCATCAACAGAAAAAGTAGTCACAGCTTTCTAACTGATCAACTTGTTTCTTTGAATGTTCCCCTTTTAATAAAAGAATGCCATTTATTTGATTTACTAAACATTTTGAAATGATTCCACTTATTGCGTCTGTGAAATCGCTGACCAAAAGCTAAACATTTTTCTCTTTTGGGCTCATGACTTGCACCACAATTACAACAGTTGATATGAAACTGGGTGGGGGCCCATTATTTGAGTTTGCTGACTCACTCTTATGCTTCACTGAGACTGTGCATGCTCTGGAACTTGCTAGAAAGCTATGGGGTTTCCCAGTGACTGTTGCAGGGCTTACAGTTGCTGCCATATGCTTGGACCTGTTTCTTTTAACCACATGCTGCATACTATCAACATGGGCTTTAGAAGTTACTGGAAGCATGCATCTCTCATTATAAGCATATCTGTGTGCTTTTCTGTATTTTCATATATCTGACAAATCTCAATGGCCTTATTCAAAGTTAAATCACTTTCACAAAGCAAAATCTTTCTCACAGCATCATCTTTTATACCACACACAAGTCTGTCTTTTATCAACTCATCCCTTAAATCACCAAATCTGTACGTTTTAGCTTTTTTTCTCTAATCAGTTATATATGCTGCTAAAGTTATAGCAGGTTTTTGATCCCTTGTGTAAAATAAGTGCCTTTCCATTGTAATATTCATTTGGGGGTTACACATTTCTCTAAATTTATGTTTCAAAACTCGGGGTCCTCCCTTGACTCAGCTGGTACAACTATATGATGGTTTCCCCTCTCCTGCAAAGACAGCAGGTACATACACAAATGAACGGTTCCATTCTATGGCTTCTGAACCAGCTAAATTCAGCAGAATAGATGCCTTTGTATGGTCATCTCTATTAGAAAATAATTGTACCCTTGCTCAAACACTGTCCAGTTCTCTACAACATTAATGTCAAACACAGGTGGACCTGGTTTACAAAATCCGTCTGCCATGCAAACAAATTATGCCGAAACACACTGAACAATATGGCCCTTGTAATTATGTATGAACAAGCACACAGCCAGCACTTGTAATAACATTCAAATGCAAAAGAAACTCTTTGAAATACTGTACTTTGCGAAATATGCTTTGAAATGGCTCTGTTTTTGAAATAACTATACTGTAACACTGCACAAAGATGCAAACACGTCATACACTTCAGACAACTTGAATAGCTTTGATTAATGAAAAAACTTAGTGCTTAGTGAAAAAATGTGGTTGTTTCCCTTATTTTATTCAATTTATGGAATTATGACTTTATTTCAAACATTGTCCATAGTTATTTCGAATATTTCTGTTAATATATCATAGTTTCAAATATTTCTGTTACTTAGAAATTCATTTAGAGCATTCTGGATGCATTGTTGCATATTTTGCGAATAAAGAATCATTTGAGCAAGTTTTAATACCTGAAATTCATTTCTGACGTGTTTTGCAAGTTGTACGTGCAGTAGGGATGATTTTCTCCAGTATATTCCTCCAATCTTAACTGAGTGCCTCTTGGTCTCGAAGCTGAGGAATCTGGATCCCATTCTGGCACCGTCGCTTGTCCCACTCTAGTATAGATGATGAATAGGCAGGATAGTTCATTTATATGCTTTATTACACAGAAACACATCAGGATGGGGAGCAGCATTACAAAATGTAAACAAACTGATAGACTACACATACATGCTTACATCTAAACACCTTACTACAAAATGGCAGTCAGACTAGCACGTGCTCAGTATTTATACAGGTGTGCAAGCTCCGAGAAAGCTTCTTAAAGCTGTATACATATATTGATCTACAGTAGGTTTAAACAATAATGTATCCTTGTTTAAGAGAGAAATAAAATATCTGACTTCACTAAGTGTTGTTTGGAGTAAATGAATAGTATAGTTCTATATGCATAATCAATTGAACCGCGCGCACATATCCTATGCCCTGTAAGAGGATGGGGTTGTTTGGTTATAAGGATATAGATTAATGTAATTTTTCTGTTTTTTTTCTCCTCTATAGTTTGTAGAATCTCAGTAATCAGTAGAGCTTCTCCCAGATGTGTATGGCACTAATCAGATTGGACGGAGAGTTAAATAGTTTGTTGCAGAAGTATGAATGGTTCTGAATTTTTTCTTGCTACTGTGTTGAAATGGTATAGTGGTGGAGGTTTAGACTTGCATTTCTAAACTGATTCAATTTGTTTATAGTACCTTAAATCTACTAACATTGATTCTTATTGAGCCAAATAAGCAAAACTAAAGTTGACACTGTAACCTTCATTCATCTGACTTAAAATAGAATATAAAACCTTTGTAGAAATTAAAACTGTAGGCTGCAAAGTAGTTTATTCAGGTTAGTTCATCTAAATCAGTATGGATTTGTGTGAGTATGACATGCCTGTCTATATCAGGAGAGCCCTACTTTTAATGGAATATGTCTCAGGTAAAGGAAAATGTATATTTTGTAAGACGGTCCTGCATATTTTTTAGCCTTGATGTAGAAAAGGCATTTGATAAGGTTAGGTGGGATTGTCTGTTTGATGTATGTTTTTCTATCACAACTGACTGATTTGCTACAGGGTCTATATAACAACAAAAAGTTGTCAGTTTATTTTTGGTGCTATTCAAATCACATTTTCCCTAATACTATTTGTCTTGGCAACAGAATCATGAACACAATCTATGAGGGAGGTTACTAGCATCCGCAGTGTTTTTAATTTGCAGGCAGCAAAATAGCTCCTTATGTTTAAAAGTCAAAGTCTTCCTTTGTAGACCAGATGATTTCTTGCCATAGCCTTTGTAATGTTCTATGTGAATTTTGGAGAGCAAACAATATATAAATTGCATGAGGATTAGATGTAGACTTTGCCATCTATATATTCCTCTCCTCTGGCATCAGACAATCATTTTTCTTCAAAAGGCAGACTTTCTTATTTGGGTCTGTAGCTGACAGCTTTCCAAAGAGACACAGCAAAGATCACATTTGTGGTAGCTCTGTGTTCTGCCCAGGAGTTTGTGGAAATTACAAGCCTTGTCCAAGGAACAGAGGCTATTAGGTATCAGGATGATTTGGTTTCCCAAACTGCTGCATCTAATTCATTCTATAGGCTGTAGTCTTCCTATCTACTCTGTACCTGGAAGAAGATGGTGGTGGAGTTCATATAATGATCATGTAAGCCTTGCCTTGCTCTGAAATGCATTGAATTATTTTTTGTTATAGGGCTTGCCACCTCCTAATGGAGGTGACTACATTTGGGTGGCAGAGTTGCAGATTTGATTTTGTTGTAAAGAGAGGTCTTTATGATACACTGGAATAACTCTCAACCTCTTAGCACAAAAAGTCTGGACAAAGCCAAAATAATGGGGGGACAAAACCTCAAAAATAGAGACTCATTTTAAATAGTTATCTTATAAACTTTGAAATTTGCTAGAATAAATGGTCTTGTGTTACCATGCATTTTTCTGAAAGATATGAAGTCTGAAACTCAAATGCCTGTCATTATTTAGTGAATTCAATTCTCACTGATTTGTCACACAAATCTAGGAAACCACAAATTTTATGAGGAACAGACCAGAAATATGAGGTAAAGATCTGGACATTCTGTGGAAATCTGGATAGCTGAGAGGTAAGACATCATACTTCTGCTGGCTGCCTGATAGTTGGGGTAAAACAGATAAATCAGGGTATGATCTTGGGCAGCTATGAGAAAGTTAAGGTGTCCCTCAAACCTGAGAGTTAAATTCTCTTCCTTATTATTACAGAATAAGTTTCTAACCACTCAATACTGTATCGTAGCAGGGGTTGAGTACAGAGTATTGGGTAATATGTTCCAAATGGACTCTGGACCTTCCTGGAACTTAAACAATAATTTGGTCTGCCACAGAGGGAATTGCTTAGCTGCCTACTGCTGATTTACTTAATCATCTCCCAGTGATGGGACTGGAATGTTAAGCCTGAGCTACTTAAAGTATTTACAGAATATTTATGTATCTCAGATTCTGTGCAACCTTGAAAAGAAGCATTTTGGGTTATTACAGTTGTAGTTATAGAAAGGGTGAAACCTGTTAAAAATTGCACTAGTTTTTAATTCAGTACAATGTATCAGACATATAATTGTCTATGTTTAAAGATTTGATACCAGTTAACTAGGTTAATCTGGAGAAGACATTAAACACACTGTTTGTTTGTTAGCTGGGTAAGTGACATGGTCAATGCTGAATTTTTTTACACAAAAATATGTCTCACAATAAAGATTATACATTATGTCATCATTTCTAGCCATCCATACAGTCTGTAATTTAAAATAGGCTTTTTAAATTAATGGTAACTAGGTTAGTTAAACTGATAGTACAGCTAGACTGTGTGGGGTTACCACTTTATGTTTTGTCTATTGGTTAACAATAAAAACAAACAGGAAAAATAAATAATAATGCAGATAAATTATTTTTATATTTTAAGTACTTGCAGGCTAGTCACTGTCTTATTTAAACTCCATGAGGCAAACAGTACTACTTTTACCTCTTGATTTATAATAGTATCATTGTTTATGCCAGGTCACATAGGTTTATACAGTTACAATATGTGAAGAGATATACTAAATCTATTCTCAAATCAGAGGAGCTTTTCGGTGCTCTTGAGGTATGTGCAAGGCCAACAGCATAAAAGACTGTGAATAGTACAGGTGCATACTAAATGCCTCAATGGAAAATAACTTTAGCCTTAGAAACAATGCCATTTGTAGACGTGACCCAGTATGCCCAGCTCAGAAGACCTGCCATTTGTCAATTATACTTAAAAGTTCTCCTCTAAGTTTGATGATGGGGTGTCCTATGCTTACCCCTTGTGAACCAGAAGTGATAGCATTACCTGCAGTTCTTGGTGACCGTGCAGCTCCCCATCTGTGTAGTGCCCCTGCCAATAAACATTATCCATGTTGTTTGTTATGACTGAAACATCACTCTTACATATAGCTGTCCTTTGTATTTTGTAGCTGTAAGTTAAGCATGAACTAGTCTGATCACCTTTTTTAAAGATACTTTCTTTAACTATGTTAGGAATCTCAGAAATAATACCTAATATTACGCAAAACTAATCTCACATGGCACAAACTACTCTGATCTAAAGGACAGACAAATTTAGTTTCAGTTTCTCTCCACTCACCCCCCTGCATTTCCCCCTTATTACACAGTTCCCACCTCCCCCATGATTACTTCTGAAATGTGTTCTAAATGGTATCCCCACAACTAAGAATTATAGCTTTATGGATCCTGACAATATACCAAGTTGTTTCCTAGTCATCTAAAACATAGTCTCACTGATTTCCTTCTAAATCTATTCAGTCTTAGCCTCTCTAACAGGTATGTTCTTGAAGCCTGGAGAACAGCCATTATGGTCCATTTGGTGCCCCACACAAGAGAGTCCCTGTCACCAGCCCTGGAACCTAAAGACCAATCTTACTACTATAATTTGTTTAGTCTTGGAGCGTATTACAATGGAACTCATAGCTAATGACATTGCTGGTCTGCAGTCCCTCAACTCAAATAAATGTAGCTTTGCAAAGTGTAGGTCCTGTCTACTGAATTTGGTGGACTTTTTAATCAGGTGACTGTAGTAATGGATAATAGTCAGTCACTGTATTCTACCTACCCGGATATAGACAAGGCCTTTGTCACTATTCCATACTCTCTGGTATTATTGAAAAGCTCATCTGCTTCAACATTATCCCATGTTACCCACGGGATAGCAAATTAGATCACTGACAGAATACACATAGTGAGTGTTTGTGTTATACTTTTCTCTAAAATATTGTCAGTAGTGGCATTTCATGTGGCTCTGTATTGAGTCCCCTCTTCATCATTTTATATTTTTCTGATGCCCATGTTGATGTCCAGGATCTATGGGTGATAAAGTTTTGATGACTGCAAACTCTATCTTATCATCAACTGTCTGACTGATACCTATATCCTGCAAGAGGGCTGCAAGAGGTCCTTCAAGAGGAACTCCACATCGGGTTGCATTAATTTATAAAAATGATGATATTAAGTGTTGGAGATGTGATTTAACACCTGAAGCTGATTGGTTTCATATGATCATTAATTGCAAAATATGGTTAAATCATTTTGGGATGCTTTTAAATATTTTTGCAAAGCTTTGTGGAATGATAATTGTATTATAAATTATTCTTTCATTCTTCAATGTACCAGTTCCCTGTCTTATTCCTGCTCATCAAATACTTCTTTTGTGGGTAATCTTAGCTATAGCAATGAAAGTTATAATGATATACTGGAAAGCTAAGGCTACTAATTCTTTTCATTGTGATTTCATTCAGCTAGCTAAATCTGTTTGTGATAAAGAGATATCTGCAATAAAAATGAAAACAAATAACACAACCCATCAGTTAATTGCATGGCAAAAACTACATAATTTATTGGAAAAATATTGATTGTTTATCATTGTATTTATTGTTATGGACACTATATAGTTAATTTTGTTGCTATTGCAAATAATTTGTTTAGTTTTATTTATGCAAAATCAAATAATAAAAATTATTTGGAAAAAAAGATGAACCTGTAAGAGAAACTACATTAAAAGAAGCTTGCATCACAGAAAAGTGTGAATTGTTGTAATATGTTGTTTTTTGACTGGTTGCACTTAAAAAGCTTGTGGCATACAGATTTAATACACAGTGGAAATTGCTGTCTACTTACTGTTTTTCTGATTATTGTAAAATGGGCAGAACTTACACATGATACTCTGTTGGAGAAGAGATGCTCTCCAAAAATATAAGAGGAGGAGGGCCTGGTATCAGGTCCACGGTTTCACAACAGCATATTAAACTGCCACAGAGCATGGATTGACAAAAAATGGTCACCATCTTGCTTATGCTAGTTAATGCAGCAGTCTGTGAACATAAAAAAATAAATAAATAAAAGGAAAATTATATATATAAAGTCAAGTAATAAAAGTAACTGTTGTAGTAGTTGCAAGAACTTGCAATTTTACATTTCCCTTGCTAACCAGGGCTTCAAAAGCTGCATTTAGCATGGGGAAAAACAAAGAAAAAGTAATGCAATTGCATATGTGTGTGTGTGTGTGTGTGTGTGTGTGTGTGTGTGTGTGTGTGTAAATATTATTAAATACTGACATAAAGTATATTTTGGATGTAAAATACTTCCTCCAGCAACATTACATAGCCTAGAGCAACTTTGAAACAAGGGAAATAAAGAAACTTCAAAGGGTGTAGAAATCTCTGCATTGTGACATCTGGTTGCACAACATCTATGGTAGGTCCATTATTTCCCCTGTAGTGCCTACTCTGTTGGACATTATTGTTTGCTTAATAAGCTAACACCATAGAAGTTAGTACTGTTGCCTTATTAAATAGTGTGAGGATTGCTGTTTGCTCATTAACTTGTTAACTTACTGACTATAGTTCATGTTCATGTTCCAGCATCACTGAAATTAGCATTGGTACTCAACTAAACATACCACAATTGTTTACACCCCATTTGCTTACATCATAGAAATATGCACTGCTGTTGTAATGGCTCTACTTCAGTTGTCCATTTCATTAGAATTAGCACTGTTGTTTTCCACACTTTACTATATGGAGTGCCTCTTCACGGGGCTGATTTTTCCCTTTTTGGCCATTTACATATACTGCCTGATCTGTGGAGCTTATTTTCATTCATTTATTTATTTATGTATTAATTTAATTTAATTTAATTTAATTCTTTTTTCATCTTCCCTGTTTTACTTTAGCTTGTTGCATCACTGGAATTGTATTTCAGTTGTTTGCATCTTAGGATAAAGGTAACAGTGGAAATTCCAGACTATCTGTGGGGCTCATTTTTACCTTGCCAGGCTGATACTAAACTATTGGTAACTGCTTACAGAGAGTACTTTTCATAGGGCACAGTTTTATTTTTACCTTGCTGCTTGCTATAGCTGATTGCAGGCTAGGTTTGGTCACTTTTCACTAGCTTATAGCAGACTAATTTTGGGCATTTGCTATATTCTGTGCTAGGTTACTGTGGTTGTCACTTTGCTATACTGAGTGTTTACTGGCTCCTTCTAGCAGTTGTATTTTGTATCTTAATTGTTGTCTAAAGATTTTGCATTGACACATTGATTACTTATTTGTTCAGATTTTTATTCATTCACATCTGTGATGTGACTGCTGTCATTTATCCTACCATGTTTACATACAAAATTTATATTACCATGGAACCACAGTCTGCCCTTTCTTTACGTTTTGCTAGCTTGCTAGCATTTGGTACCTTCTGGTAAGGTAGCAGATGCTTTATGTTCACTGAAAACCCCTTATTTATGCCTGATACAGAATCCACTCATGACAGATATAAACACCTAACCAGTCAGTAGGCTACCATATCACTCGCAAAGGTTTTCAGTAAGCAACATACTCCCACACCACCACAATTCAGCACAAACACTAAACCCACATATGCTGAAGTACTGAATACTGAAAAAAGTCCATTAGCTTTGTCGCCTCATAGCAAGACGTTGTCCCGTTCGATTCTCAGCTAGAGCGTCTTCTGTGTGGGGGCATACGTGAATGGGGCATGCCTTCATTGAAGGTTGTGCATCAGGGCTGATAACCCAGTACGTAAAAATCCACTACCAATCATTAGCGGACCGGAGTTCCGCTGTGGCGACCCCTAACCGGGAAAAGCCAAAAGACACAAACAAACTAAGCCTGCTAGGAAAAATACTTGCAGACCCATACCTCAACATCATATTCACACCTTATCCACAGCACTCACAAAAGTAACCATTATTTCTTCTCCAAACAAGAGTCAACAGAGCAGCATGCATATGTCTTTAAGGTTACCAAAGTGTGCTGACACATTTGATATAGGTAACTCTGTAGTCAGACACAAGGATGATTCATTGACCAGACTGAGCAAGGATAGAGTGATGTTTAGCATCTCTCAGGTGCTAGAATTTGTGATATCACTAGGGCCTTTAGATTCCTTCTCCTCAAGAATGCATAGAACCTAGTCATTGTCCAAGTGAGAACGAAGGATCTTAGATGCTCCATCCTGGAAGGGGGGGGGGGGGAGGTGATTATGTGAGACATGACTAAACTTTGAATGTATGACATAAGGCTGGGCACCCACTAATCTTGTGCAGCATATTGTCATCAACATGAATGATGTCAGAATACAATCAGATTGACATTAACAAATGGCTTGGTAATTCCTACCATTTTAGGATGATTCAATATGTGTCAACTTGGATAGTAACATTCATTCCAGCTTAATCAGAGATGGCCTAAATTTCTCACTATAGGGCCTATGCATATTGTCAGAGACACTTTCTACCCCATAGTGCTTTTTAATCCAGTCAGTCTCCTAGACTTTTCTGAACCCAGGACCCTATACACTACAGTCAGAACAACATACCCTGATGCCAAATCATCAGCTGCTTGAAAGACGGTTAGACTGTAAATGTCTGTAAATGCCCCCATTGAATGGAGGTGTTGGCTAGAAAGGCTCAAACCCTGTACCTTAGGTACAAGGTAAAAAGCGCTTAAAGTCCCTAGTCATCACCACTTGTGAAGGCTTTCCTCATATTTTTATTCTGTTCCTCATTAAATCTGTGGTTTTAAGGATTTTTTTTGCAAAGCACTGAATGATTGAATTCACTAAATAATGATAGGCATTTGAATTTCAGACTTCATATTCTTCAGAAAATAAATGGTAGCACAAAACCTTTTATTCTAGCAATTTTCTAACTTTATAAGATCAGTTAAGTACTTGAAATTTGTCCCTATTTTGGGGCTGTATTCCCCATAATTGGCTTTGTCCGGGTTTTTGTGCCAAGACATTGAGAGCTATGGTGAGAAATGAGAACTGAATTCTGTATTCCCCCATTATTGGCTTTGTCCAGGTTTTTTGTGCTAAGAGTTTGAGAGCTATGGTGCGAAGTGAGAACTGAATTCATTAAATGATAGTCATTTAAGTTTCAGTCTAATTGTCTTTCAAGACACTGATGATTTGGCATCAAGGTATGTTGTTCTGACTATAGTGCATAGGGTCCTGGGTTCAAGACTTGGCAGTGAAATGCGCGGTGCTAACATGTTTTATTCTAGCAACTTTCCAAAATTATACAAGCAATGTTTAAAATGTGTCTCTGGTTTTTGCCCTTTTGCCCCCCCCCAAAAAAAAACTGAAACTGAACATAAGGGCAAGAAGCTGTGCAAGATGCCTATGGCTTACAATACTGTCATTCTATTTATATATTTACACTTTTATGATGGAAATTTTCTTAAATGGGCAGTTTTTGTCATTACTGGTTCATGAATTTTGTTTCATTGCCTACTGGAAAAAAGTTCAAACTATAAATTTAAAATGCGCTCTAACTTAAGTCTAACAAGTGTGCTGTAGTATACAAAGAATATAATTTAATAAAGTCAGGAAGGTGTATCAAAGAACGCATGTATGTTTCTTGTTTTGTGTGCAAGGGGCCTATGATTTGAAAACAGCTCAAAGGTCATCTTTATCCGCCACCGGCCAGATGCATTTTCTTTGGATGTGGTGAAGGTTTCAATGAAGTTTCAATGAATGTGAGTTTCAAGGGCAGAAAAGTTTTAATGCCAAGTCTATTTTCATTGAGAGACAGTATTCCTTTGTTTAGCAGATACCAATTTGTGTTTTTGCATTGTACTATAAAATGTAAAAATGAAATCCAAATAATCATTGTAGTAAAGCAGTATGCACACATTAGTGTTTATTGTAAATGGGGTGAAATAACCAGGTAATGGGACATTGGAATGGCTGCAGGGGGACTCTGGTGCCATATTATGGTTGTCTGTTCTTCAGTTTGCATTTGAAAGTTGCTATCCCACAATTCCATTGGAGTGGGCGGGGTTATGTAATTATGTAAGCACATTTTATGTTAATCAGCGTACAGATTTGTACCTATTTTTCATGGGCCTTGTCCAGATTTTTGATGATTCCAGATTGAGAGGTATGGTTCCTACTACTGTAATTTATCCACACCTTGAATGTTTTTAAGACTATATGATTTTTAAAAAGTGAACTGCTCTTTATCATTTAAAGTATTACTACAGGGTATGTGAGCATACACACAGGTTTAATTTTTTCTGACTGTAGTAACTTACTTTGGCCGCCAAGAGACAGCACAATGCCAGCAGTCTACCATATTCCTTGTTGTTTTAACTAACAATAGTACCAATAGCTTTTAGTTTAATGTTATTTTAACTCTCAATCGTTCCAGTATATGTAGGTTTAATGTTGCCAGCCACATTCTAGAGTATTATTTAACCCCTAGTATGTCTTTTGTACTCTTTGTCTCCTGTTTTTAAATTTATATCTGCAACATTTCCATCTCTGGCTTTGCTCTGTTTTTACCTCTTCAGCTCTGATTTTCACAGCTGCTTCCTTTCTGATTGTTATTTTTAGTGCTGTTTCACACTGCTGACCTGGCCCTATCAGTACTGGTTCCAACCAGCTAGGCCACTGTGACATCCATCCCCACTCTCTCTCCAATCCCTCCCCCAGTTTCTTTCACTTTCTTTTCTTTCCAACCCCTCCCCCAGACTTTCCCTTCCTTCCTGTGGCTTCATCTTTATCTCTCTGAATCCACTCTAATCCTTTCCCTATACCACTGATAGAATGTCCCTTACCCCTTGCATACTTTCCTTTGAACTTACCTTCCACTCCACTGATTGTTTTTTTTTCTTTGACCTTGATTCTTCCTTCCCTTGGCTTGCAGGCTCACTCCACTCCCCTACCCTCCCCCTAAATCTCACCCACCCCACTACCTCTACACTTATACTTAGCTAGCCACTGCTACCACTTCCACTCTACAATCCAAACTACCCATCATACCCCCAAAATCCCCTCCCACAGTTCATCTATTAAAGTAAGCCTACCCTTCAGAGTGCACTGCCAAACAGTACTTATCCTGATAAACTACTAAACACTTAACCTAAACCATAATCTCTTAAACTAACTTCCCAACTTAACTCGTCCCTTACTAGCATCCTAAAACCAACATCATGACCCTCAAGCCTTTATCGCTACTTACTCAAACAATACTTCTAATTACCTTAACTTACCTAAACTATGGCGTTTCACAAAAATCTACTGCCAATCATTAGCGGACTGGAGTTCAGCTGTGACGACCCTTTACTGGGAAAAAGCCGAAAGACAAACAACAACAACAACCTAAACTATATCACCCAACCTACTAATGCAAACCACTCCCCCCCAATTTCACACCACTACCCCAACCTCTACAAAGTACACATTTACTGTTACCCTTATATCTCCCAATCTCTACCCCCTCAACACTAGCATGCTCTTTGCCTATAGACTCCTACCTAACTCTAAAAACACTGTTCCCAACTACACTAGTCTAATGTCCACAAAACTCTCTACCTGTATACTACACCCCCAACAAACCAAATACCTCATCCATCATCTTATCTCTAGCCTTCTCTCCGGGGACATCCACCCAAATCCAGGCCCCTCTACCACACTGAATCCAGCCCCCCAACCCCACCACCCCAAGCAACAGGCAAACCCCTCCACTTCTCAGCTCTAAATATTCATAGCCTATGTAACAAAATTCCAAACCTTCATGCCTGGCTTCTACATAACCAGCCTGATATTCCCTCCATCTCAGAAACCTGGCTTAAGCCCCACATAAAAGATTCTGAAATAAATCCTTCCAACTACCGCATGTTAAGGAATGACAGAACACAAAAAAGGGGGTGGTGTAGCACTCCTTTACTCAGCATCTCTCTTAGTCACCCCTATACCAAACCCTTTCCCAAATTTGGCAAGGCAGAAATGATACCAGCCCTACTCCACCTAAACAAGCATAAACTCATATTTGTTCTCTCCCTGTATACTTCCCCTGGTGACAATATCTCATTCATTAAAGATATTGTCTCCTGGGTCTCCACCAACATTATTCACGAAACCATAATCCTGTGGGATGTGAAAATAAACTGGGCCACAATCCAATCTCCCACTAACTCACTAAATAATAACTTATATAACTTTACACAACTAATCAATTCCACCACCAGGCCTTCCAAGAACTCCATTACTGGAAGTACAATAGACTGGGTTCTAGTATCCCATCCTCACTATATCTCTGATAGTGGTATTGTCCCAGACCCACTAGCTGACCACTTCCCCACTTTTGCCCGCCATCTCCCCTCTAACATACAACTAACTCACACCTATATTTCCACTCACTGCCTAAAAAACTTCAATTCTGAAACCTTCTCAAATGCACTAAAAAGCACAAACTGGAACCCATTAAAGACTCTTTCCCTAGATAATGCTCTCTTCTACTTTAACTCTACTTTCACAAACCTTCTCAACTCCTTTGCCCCTCTAAAAATAAAATGTGCAAAAAGTAACCCTGTACCCCGGTTAACCAAAAACACTATAGCTACTATGCGACTCTGTGACAAATCCTGGACACGTTACCATAAAAATAAAACCACCATCACCCTTAACAAATATAAAATACTACGAAATAAAGTCAAAAAATGTATTACCTCAGACGCAAAGCCTATTTCTTCACTCTTCAAACCAACCACAACTCCAATCCCAAACTATTTTGGAAAGGTTTCTCATCTCTCCTCAACCCGGAAAAAAAAGAAAATCCTTGCCCTAACCCAGATGCCTCTGACATGGACTTAGCCACCAAATTTAACTCTTTCTTTATAGAGTCCATAAGCAAGCTAAAGTCATCCTTCACCAACACCTCGTGTGACCCCTCCTCAGCCTGCACCCATCCCTTCCTCCCCTAGCATCCCTTGCCCTCAACCTCCACCCTTCTCTATCAATCCCATCTCTATATCCACCATAAAAAACTTCTCATATAATTAAAACCTGGTTCCAATGCCCCTGATGACATTCCCTTCTACTTCCTAAAAGTAGCCGCAGAAGCCTTTGCTCTCCCTATCAGCATACTAATTAATTGGCCTATCTCAGAAAATCAGGTCCCCCAGCTCGGGAAGAAAGCCTTTATTATTCCTCTACATAAAGGAGGCAATAATAATGACATTCCAAACTTCTGCCCTATTGCTATCTTATCCCCAATTTCTAAGCTTCTTGAGAAATGTATCCACCAACAACTCTTACCCTATCTCAACAGCCAGCTTCTTACCCCCACACAGCATGTATTCAGACCCGTTCATAGCACCTCCACTGCCATCCTCTCCTTCCTTGAAGCAATTAACAAAGCCTGCAGTTCTGGCCATTTCGTGTCCACCCTTCTCCTCGACCTCTCCAAGGTGTTTGACACTATTTCACACAACCTGCTTCTTAATAACCTCTCCAAATTAAACCTATCCCCTTCCTGTACCAAGTGGTTCTCCAGCTACCTTACAACTAGACAACAAGCAGTCAAATGGAATAAAGCCACTTCACCCTTCCGTAATACTCCCACAGGTGTCCCCCAAGGTTCCATTTTAGGCCCCCTACTATTCTACATATTAATCAATGACTTCTACCAAGCCATTCCAAACTCCAGCCTCATCCAATATGCTGACAATTCTGCCATTATCTGCTCCTCCCCTTCTATCCCCACTCTAAATAAGCTTACCCAAAGCACCATCTCCTCTACTGAGCAGTGGATGCTAGACAACCATCTGGCTCTTAATGCACTGCCTCCAAAATCTCCTCCCTAGATAAACACTCATTCATAATCACCAGCAAAAACAATACTCCCCTAGAAATAGTCTCTGACACTAAAATACTAGGAGTACTCATAGATGATCAACTAAAATTCAACAAACATTTACAAGTAAATATCAAAAAACCCCACAAAAAACTTGGTATGCTATGCCGCCATAATCATTATATCTCTCCTTCCACCAGGCTCATACTAGCCAATACTTATCTCATCCCATCCCTCCTATATGGTGCAGCTGTCCTCACCAACATGGAATCCTCCCTCAAAACAAAACTCTCCTCTTGATGTAATAAGATATCAAAATTTGCGGCAAGTCATAGAGACATTTCTCACCATTGTAATTCTCTTCACCAGCTAAACTGGCTTGAGTTATCTAACCTCCCCACTTATACCCAACTCGTCCAAGCACACAAACTCATTTACAACCCCTCTCTTTGTCCCTTCCTAGCCACTACCTTTGAAATGGATGAACCAGAATGTCTTCTAAGATCTAATTCCCCAAAACGAATTAAATTGTACAAACCCATACGTCCAGCTGGGATTCACCTAATGCCCTTCTCTCTTGCACGCCTCTGGAATTCTCTACCATCTCCTATCTGCATCAGCAGCAGTCTGTCCTCATTTAAAACCTTGCTGCACTCACACTTAACTTCACAATGGAAGTGCTACTGTTCCCATTCTACATAATCCTTCTAATACCACTTCCTACTCTCCTATAACTAAATATGCCTTCACTGCCTCCTATAGTTCCACAGCTCTATTGAACTATTTGACAAACTACTTAACAGTTACCCTGTGCTGCTAATTTTGTAAAAAAAATTGTTTTTTACTGCTGTTTAATGAACTATACTGATGTATTCTATCATTGTTAACCTTTTTCTTATCATGTTTACTTTGTATTCCTATGAGATAATCTGTAATGTATATGTGCAGTGTATACTATGTATTTGTATTTTTCTGGAGTTTTTCTCTCTAGGACTTCATTGAAAACAGGCTCCTTGTGGCCCAATGGACTATCCTGGCAAACAAACTGCAACTAACTAACTAACTAACTAACTAACTAACTAACTAACTAACTAACTAACTAACTAACTAACTAACTAACTAACTAACTAAATTATGCACTTTCCTGTCTCAACACAAGTGGATATTTAAGCACTGCATCTCACATTAGTAACTTAATGATGAAAGGTTCATGCCAGCTCAAAAGCTCAAGTAATTCAAAAGCATGAATTGGTCCAATAAATGTTATTGTATCCTGTCTGTATTCCTGTATGCCTACATTTTTGCTTGGCCCACCTAAATATTAACAGTATATCCTCTAGCTCCACAAAAATGTGTGTCTCCTTTTTCCTCTCTACTCCTTCCTAATCAGGTCCATAACAGAATATACCTCCCCTTTGGCATGTACCTATGTAAGTATATTACATCATTTAAGAGCCACAGTGATCCCTGAGTAAGAAGATCGCTGACATAAGCTGACATGAGCTCCTTAATTTAGGCTCTAAGTATAGTCTGTCCCTACAGACAGAAGAACAGTGACCTCTGCCTAACTTATAAAGGACTCAGACTTGCCAGATCTGGTATGCATTCAAAAATCTGATACTACTACCCATACCTGTGGCAAATCTTTACCTGAGTTTAAACAAAACCTGTTTATGGGATAGATACCTCTCCCACAGGATACCCAATCTATGGAATAAGGCCTTAGTCCATGTCAAACAAAGTAGTTCCCTAACTGTTTTTAAAGCCAATCTCTGTGAGTGGATGAAAAACTGTAAATTCACTCTTGGACTGTCATCTCAGGTCCTTTTAGATGTGGGAAGAAGTAGTGGAAACTGTAGTGGCTAGGCTTCTAATGGTCTACTGGACTGATTGCCTACTGTATGCCTACAGTAAACCTATGAGCCTGTGAAACTATGAACTGTCCTAGTACCTGGTGTCATGACCATGTACTTAAGCTTAGTGCTAAAATATAACACAGTATTCTTTGAGAAACAAGGACATACTTGCATGTACCTTATAAAATATACCATCCCAAAGCTGATACCTTTATTAGAGCCCTAAAGTATACTCATAGACAGTGAACCCTCATTTGATCACCATGTATTAACTAATGTTAGGAAATCATTCCACCTGGCTCAACCAATTACTAAGAGCTTTTTCTCCAGTTTCAAGGACGTTATTGTCTCATTCTAATCATCTCTAATCAGGCCAGTAATGGAATATAATGCCCCTCTTTGGCATGTACCTTTACTCAGCTAAAAAGACAACAGCATTTTCTAACCAAGACAATCTTGTGTATGAGCTCCTTAAGTTACATAGACCAGCTAAGAGCCCTGTCAATTTACTTAGTTTCCTATAAGCTATTGAATGATGACCTCTTCTTGGCCTACAGGGCTGTGAAAGACTCGGTACTGCATAACTTCTTATACCTCTAAAAGTTCCTGTTTTACCTGTAAAAGGCTGTAAATACCCCCACTAAGGACATAAAACCTACATCTACAGTTTAAACAGAACCTGTTGGAATGATAGATCTCTTTCTCTCTCCCAAAGGAACTTGCACCTATTGAACAAACTCCTACTCCACATAAAACTGGGTAGCTCTCTGGCTGTCTTAAAACCGACATTGATGAGTAGATTTGGATATGTAAATTCAGCCCTGGGCTCTGTACTCAGGCTTTTATAAACTGAGGAAAGAAATAGTGGGATTTGCAGTGGCTACTGAATCAACTGCCTAGTAATAACCTGTGAAGCTATTTTATCAGCTCTTTCCCTGTTGGACAGCAAGTAAAGTACAGTGCCTAGCTATATCAAGCTGCCTGTGGATGTATGCTTCTGCAAATCAACAGTGCTTGACTGAAATGCACACATTCATTGATCTGATTCATGCTCCGAAGTTCCTGTGCATTAGAGCACAAGCAATGCTTTTTTGGTGAGACCTAACTGACCACTTCCCACTGAGATGAGCAAGCTGACCTCAGCCACTCACTCTCATTTGGCTGTGGCTGGCTGCTGTGGTATCAGGCCTGGTAACTGAACCTAGGTAATCTTGTGCACAGTCCAGACTGTGTCCTTCTATGTCATGGAGATAGCCTTGATGAGCCTGTTTTACTGTGGCCCATACATGACTTGAATTATATAATTTACTCATATACTTGCTGGAATATCAGTGTCATGACACTGACACAGAGCATTATTTTTGTAAATGAGGTGACAGGGACAACAAGCGAGTTATTAGTTGTGTGATCTTTTCAGCAAGTGATCATTTGATGTACACATTGTGGAGCTTGTAATGGATGGCCCTAAAACTTATGGCAACAAACCAAACAGCAGAAAAATATGTATGAAATGTTGAGGGGTCAAAGTTACCATCACTAATACAATCAAAGTTAATTACAGATGTCTTAAACCCTTAGCTGAATATATTGGAAGGAAAGATGGTTTGAGTGACATGGGCTAGTACATAAGTAGTCATGGTGGGGATTTAAAAAAATTGTGTGGAATAAAAGGACACTGCTGTAGCTGAAATTGCTCTCTGTGCATCAGCCAAATCAACAAACACAAAATAGAATAGAATAGATTTTTTTCTATAATTCTTATTTTATGGTTTAAGTAATCAAATAGGTTTACTGATAGTTACTAGGCATGCAGTCCATTAAGGAGCCTAACCAGAGTTCCCAATTGCCCCAACCCACTGTCTGGTTACATAACTTGCTTAAGGTCAGACAGCAAGCAGATGAGGGCTGAGGGAATCACACCCTTGTATCACAGGAACTGGCTACTTAACCACACACAGGCTTAAACCTCTGCACTAACTGCCAGACTAAATCATACAAAAATCAAAACCAGATGAGCCCATCTAAGTGAAAAGTCGGTCATCAAAAATTGTTTATGTCAGGAGAAAACTTCTAAACCTTTTGGGATTCACCCCTGCATCTCCTACAGTGGAATAACAAACTTTGAGTTCACAAAACCTTGGAGAATGTTAGAGAAACATTCAGAGGGAGCCTGTCTGATGAAACAGGCTAGACAGACAATGGATTGCTTACAAGAAATGTGATTGTATAATCAGATACCTAGTTAAGCACCTTATGTACCCTTCATACCATAACTCATTTGTACCCATCAAAGTGTGTAGTGATAAAAATAGTCGTCTGGGGCATGGCCAAGGATGAACACAGGATAGCAGCAGATTTCTTCAGCTCCACCAATTTCATTACACTGACAGGAATTAATTACTTAAAAAATTAATTTTTGAAGTAATTTTCTTTCTAAATATGTTTGTTTTATATAGTTCTTGAACTATATCTAAAAAAGAAAGGAAATCTTAACAATATTCCTGTCAGAAATCACTTTGGAAATTTTCCTGTCAGTTTATCAGTCTGAAATGAGTTCCAGTAAGACAAATTCTCAAGACTCCAGCATCAAGAAAGAACTTCAGTCTCTGATAATTATAATCCAGCAACTTACTGCTAAGATGGATAAAATGGATACTAAAATAGACACCTTCATAGAAAAACTACAAAACAAATAGACTTGTTACATATAGACCTGCAACAACAGAAGATCCAGATGACAGGCGTAGAAGAAGCTGTGAATGACATGGAAAATAGAATACAAGAAGAGGAAATCAACATTGAGTTTCTCCTGAAACAAAATACACATTTACAAACAAAGCTGGATGACCTGGAAAATAGATCTAGGCGCAATAACATTAGGATTTTTGGACTGCCAGAAAATATTGAAGGTAACAATATTACTTCTTTTTAACAACATGGCTCCCTAAAACTTTAGACTTACCAGAAGCATTCTCTTTTGGTATCGAAAGAGCACATAGATCTATAGCTAATACTAACTCTAACAAAAACTATCCTAGATCAGTTATAGTTAGATTTCTATCATCTTTTGATAAAGAGATGGTTCTTAAATCTGCTTGGGCTAAAGCTCCTGTTAAGATTAATGAGACAACTGTGCATTTTGACAATGACTATTCTTCCATGGTAATAGCTAAAAGAAAAGTTTTTCTGCCACTAATAAGGGAGCTTAAAAGCACAGTTTAAAACATACCTTCTGTTTCCTGCCAAGCTTAAAATCTTCCTTCCTGATGGTCCTAAAATTTTCGATGACTTAGACTCTGCTTTACTGTTTATCAAAAAAATAAGATTTTGGATAAAATAGAAGAAATGGAATGGGCTAGTCCTTCATTAAAGAGACTGGCAACTGAAACTTCCTGGAAGACTTCAGAGAAGAAGAAGAGACTAAAAAACAAATGATTTGTTCTATGTTTTTTTTTCTCTCATCATTTTATTTCATTATTAATCTTTTTAAATATAGTTCCTGCATTTCCAAGAAGCCACAAATATTTTGAAAAAGATTTAATCAAAGTTATTCTCTGTGTGCAAAGAAATGTTTTGTTTCATAACTAGTCAAAATATCTGGAGAGTTAATGGCAAGCTGTTATTCAACTTGTTTCTCTTTCTGAAAAGGAGAAGTAAGGTCAGTAATTTGATAAATTTTTTTTCTTTATCTTTTTTTTTTTCTTCTCCTTTTCTTCTTTTCTTTGTTTAAACAATGACATTCAATTTAGATTATGCAGTGGGTAAAGGGTGGGGGAGGGCAGGGAGAGAAGAGTAATGAAAATATGATTAATAGAATAATAACATATTTATTCCTTGTAAAAAGTTTATATGTTCTTCAAATGCTATTCCTAATTATACTTTCTTGATTATACTGCTTATGCTTGTTTGTAAATAATCTGTCATGCTTTAACTAATAATAATTAGAACTAAATAATAGTAAATAATATGTTTTATTTTTAACTCTATTAATATAAACAGTAAGTAATATTCCATTGTATATACTTCTTATAGCTTTCTCTTACATTTTTTTATTTCTGCCTTACACCCTTTTACTTTCTACTCTCTTTTTCTTTTCTTTATTAATATATAGAAATGCTTTTGATCATATAGACACAGTAAATAATAAGATTTGCATAAAAATTGAGTTGGGACAAAAATATTGAGTTTTATTACTTATTAATAATTTTGGGCTTAATTTCACTTACATAGAGGCTGTAATAACCTGTAAAATACATTGTGAAGGTTTTGTCATGATTAAATGCATTTACACTGCTAAATGAATGTTTGTCACTAGTTTTTAATAAGTTTCCCGCCGAAATGTTAAGAGAGACAATCTGGGATGTGGGCTGTCTCATGCACAGTGTCCATGAGCTACTTCAAAAGCTTCAACTCTCAGAATTCTCACAGAGAAGCTGAAAGCTGTCAGTCTCACCTTTGACCTAGATATCACACTGACACATCACAGATTCAGGAATGTCACTCTATCAGGAAATAGGAATGATACAAATGCGACTATGTGAAGGAAAATGAACTCTTTAACATCTAAATGTGAGTTATTTTATATAATTACTTAAATATCTATGTTATAATTCATAAAATATGTCAGTTATAATGAGTTTAAATGATACAGTTTCTTGTAGTAAGTAAATGTCTTATTTTAGAAGGCATAGAAAATGAAACATTTATTCAAGTGTTTTTGAAAATCTACTTAACAGCAGCTTAATAATCTGTGTTAAAACTTATGTTCCAAACATATACATTACTATAACTCATTTAATTCATCTGATTGACAAGCATAAATAATTTTATAACTCTATTCTGGAAGAAATTATCATGTGATATATTTTAAAGCAGTAGTATAGCATGGTTGTAAAATCTGGTTACTAAAATGTGTTTGCTGTGCATTATTTTGTATAAAGCAGACAGATTTATTGTAGGGACAGCAAGTAAGATGGTGCTCGGCAAGGACACAACTCAGTGAGATCAGATATATATATATATATATATATGTATGTATGTGTGTGTGTGTGTGTGTGTGTGTGTGTGTGTGTGTGTGTGTGTGTGTGTGTGTGTGTGTGTGTGTGTGTGTGTGTGTGTGTGTGTGTGTGTGTGTATGTGTGTGTATGCATATATATGTATTTATATATATATATATATATATGTATGTGTGTGTGTGTGTGTGTGTATGTATATATATATATATATATATATATATATATGTGTGTGTGTGTGTGTGTATGTATATATATATATATATATATATATATATATATATATATGTGTGTGTGTATGTGTGTGTGTGTGTGTGTGTGTGTGTGTGTGTGTGTGTATGTATATATATATATATATATATATATATATGTGTGTGTGTGTGTGTGTGTGTGTTTGTGTATGTATATATGTATATAAGTGTTTCTGAGAATCTGCATAACTATGCAGTCTGATTTATAACAATTTCTATGAATACAATATTTTATTCTATTGACAATAATGAGTTTGAGTAAATGCTCATATACAAGCAATTCAAGGTTTTTTTTGGAAGCTGTTAATTGCACTTACATGACAGAAAATAGATGCATCTTAATATATGTAATGTCTGAATCATATTAGCCAAAGTTTTTGATTTAAATGAATGTTAGAACTTATTTTACTCTTCTCTTGATTTCTAACATCAAGATGATTTGAATGCTATTTGAATACAAGTGTTTTATATTACATGGATGTATATAGTAGTATGAACAGTTTTTAAAAAAAAAAAAAAAAAAGGTTTATTTTAGTTTATATGATGCTGTTTTACTAAATGTGTAGTCTTGTCTTGCTAGATAATTGAATTGAAAACTGTTAACCTCAGTTAAATATAACTAGTATTAAATTGATAAGGTGGTAGCTGAGGTACTGCTGCTTAGGGTAGGGGGTTAACTTGAGTGGTAAATACTACTCTAAGTTGGAGTTTATAACTCCAGGCTGGATGCAAGGTTTAATCCTTACATTATTTTCACTTGTTCATTGTTATTTGTATATAGTTTTGACATCCACAATATATTTTGTACATTCATTGTCACTACAAACAAAATTGAATCCTATACGAAATCCCATAAGAGATTCAATAAATACAGCTATATTTAAAGGTACACCTAAAGGAGGAGATGTAACATTACTTATCTTGTTATTTGTTATTTTGATCATAAGATTCTTAAGTTTTAAAAATGCCAAATGACATCTTTAAAAGGAATTTCTTTAAACATTAATGGATTGAATAATCCATGTAAAAGGGCAAGCCTAATAAGATACATTAATTTACATAAGGCCAACTTAGTCTTCCTGCAAGAAACCCATCTCTTGAAAAAGATATTGATAAACTAGACACAAACAAATATACAGTATTGGTTAGTTCAGAGCACACTCAGAAAAAGAGGAGTGGCTATTTTATGGAATAAAAGTATGCCCATTCCTAAAACCATTAAGTCTTATCAGGATGACAAAGGAATGTTTTGTATGGTTACAATACAAATTAATGGGAAGACTTACACTTTAATTAATGTATATTGGATACCTGGAATTGGTATTAATACAGTGAAACATCATCTTGATAAGATCATATCATTCTCTATAGGAGATATTATTTTAGCTGATGACTTTAATTGTATACTACATGAAAGTGATACTACCACTATAGTGAAAAGAAGAATTACATCTAATGCAAAACATTTAAATGATTTTGCTAATTCTTATCATTTGAATGATATTAATAATCAGATAGATTCAAATTCATTACCATACACCTTTTTTCTAACAGATACAAAACTTATTCAAAAATAGATAGGGTCTTTATTTCTAACCAGATGGTAACAGATTTAATTAATTCCAAAATCATTTCATGTCCTATATCTGATCATAATTCAATTGTTTTTGAATTCATGATAAAAATACTCATAATGTTCAGATCAAAAGGATACCAGCATACTTAACTCAACTAAAAGACTATAAAGAATATATACTTTCAGAAGTAAAACATTTTTAGACATAAATAATACTCCTGAAGTCTCCATTGTTTATGTTTGGGATGCCTTAAAATCATATCTATATGGACAAAGTATCAGATGGTATAATAATAAAAGGAAATCTTGGGATAAGGAATTGTTAGATATTCAAAGTAAATTAGATTCTTATAAACATAATAATAAAGAAAATATTATGGACAAGAAAGTTATCGAAGAAATAAACAAACTAAATGAGAAATACAAAGAAATTTTAACTCATAAAGTTAAAATAACTTTAGAGAAATACAAGTTTTTGTCTTATTCAATAAGCCCCAAATACTTACATAGACTTAAAAATAAAACAAAAAGGTTGAATAAACAAAACCATATCAAAGAAATCTTTTCTCTAAGGAAAATGAAGAATGTTTCTAGTATACCAGAAATACTAGATGAATTTAGAAATCACTTTCACAAAATTAACCATAATAACATTAACATGGAACCTAAAGATAAAATAAAGGAGTTTATAACCACAAACATGAATAAAAAGCTTAATAAACAACAGATTAAACTATTGGACAAGAGTATTTCATATACAGAAGTTATTACACAAATAAATAAGCTTAAATCAAACAAAGCACCGGGTAATGATGGTATTATACCAGAGATATATAAAATCATTTCTAAAAGTACATATTCATTAATACATAAGGTTTTTATTTTGGCCCAAACTGAGTTAATAACCCCCCCCATCTTGGCAATATACATTTATTTCGCCAATTTTAAAACCTAATAAAGATCCAACTAGATGTACTTCATATCGGCCCATCTCATTACTTAATGTTGATTATAAAATGTTTATGAGTATTTTTGCTGATAGATTGAAGACAATCATTCCCGGCATTATTGATATAGATCAGACAGGCTTCATTGTAAATAGAGATACTTTTGATAATATAAGAAGAACTTTAACATTAATAGATTTTGCAAATAGGAAAAAGAAAGATTTAACACTTATTAGTCTTGATATAAGTTCAGCATTTGATTCAGTAAGTTGGGACTATCTGCTTACCTTAATGAAGTGCACAAACTTCTCAGATGCATTTGTAAATCTAATTGAGCATTTATACAAAGGAACGTTGGCTTATATTAAGGTAGGAACTTATGTTTCACAAAAAATACCCATTCTTAAAGGTACAAAACAAGGATGTCCACTTTCTCCACTATTATTCACTTTAGTAATGGAGCCTTGGGCTAATTTGATCAGAAACAGTACTGACATAGAGGGTTTTGAAATAGATGAAAATACAACATCCAAAATTCAACTTTTGCAGATGATGTTCTAATTACATCAGCAGGATCTAATTCTTCTATGCAGTCTCTATTTGATAACATGATGAATTTTAAAAGTATTTCTGGTTTAATATTCAATGAAGAAAAACTAAAATACTACCTATATATACACGAAAAAATATTCTCATTAGTGATTTTACTAAATATGTACCCAATTCAGGTCAGATAACTTATTTAGGTATAATACTATCTAAAGATATTAAATCTATTATATATAATAATTATAATACCTGTTTTCTTAATATACAAAATCTTTTTAATACCTGGAATAATATGTTTTTTACTATGGAGGAGAGACTTACAATTATTAAAATGATAATATTCCCCAAGATTTTATACTTAATACAATCAATACTACTTCCACCTACAAAAATAATTATCAAGAAACTGACTACACTAATGTTAAATTTCCTATGGGCACCTAATAGACCTAGGATTGCATTAAAGAAACATACTAATAGCTGGTCTCAAGGGGGTATTTCTTTTCCAGACTTTAATTTATATACTATCTCTTCTATTGTAAAAGTTATTACTTTATTAATAGATCAGTCATATGTCACAAAATGGAAAGATTATTGGGAGCTAATTAGTATGCACTTCATGAAAATCTCCTTAACACATAAAAATATGATTGTAAATAACTCCATGTTATGGTTACTAAAGGAATTTTGTACTTCACCTATTGCACCTAAACATATGGTTTGTTACTCATTAAATATTATTATTAGTTATTGTAACTTTATATTCATGCACCCTAAGTATAGGGAATGAAATTTTATTGTATTCCCTATAATGTATACTCAGGGTATGCTTTTGTCATCTACTTCTGAAGGAACTCATTTAGCTATAGATAATGATCTAAAGTACTGGTATCAGTTGATATCTGATAATAAAGTTAAAAATCTAGATTTCTTAAAACAAGAATTTGATCTAAGAGAAACTTGCTGGTTAGAGGTTCAGACCTTTAGACAACATCTCATTAATAAAATAGATCTAATGTCTATAACAGTTAAAGAATCTATTCCAACACTGATTGATTACTTGATATTAAATTTACAACATAAAGTTTCTGATAAAGGTAAACTTTCATACATACATAAAATTATCAGACAAGAAACTTTTTACAGTATAGATTCATACTGGAATTATTTCACTTCTATTAATGGGGACCCACCAAATCAACAAGATAAACAATATATTTTGGAATCTGCTTATAGAACTACGTCTTCCATTGTCTGGAGACTTTATACATGGAAATTTTTACATAGATCTTTTATACACCTTTGATGATGAATAAAATAAATAATAAAGATAATTTATGTAAGAGATGTAATGTAGAAATTAATGCTGACTGGGCTCATATGTTTTATGACTGTATAAAATTGAAAGAATACTGGAAGTCAATTAATGAATTTTTGCAGGCTCTTTTACAGATAATTTCATTATTTCTAAATCTCTTATATTATTCAACACACCTGTACCTCAAAGTGTTAAAAGGTTAAGCTTCCCTTGTTATGGTCTATTCTAGCAGTGGCTAGGAAAATAATAACTAGAAATTGGATTTCAGATACACCTCCTTCGTTCAATGAATTTAAAAATGTTATGAATATAGTGTGCCATATGGAAATAAACACAATTAGGACAAGAACAAATAGAAAAACATCTTATTATATTGTATGGGATAATTTACAAAATTTGTTAAAAAAATGTTAATTTCAATAGCATGGTATTTTAGTTTAATTAATTGATCTGATTGTAGTGGATGTCTTTGTAAATACTTTAGTTGTTTTGTTGAATATTATAATAATACCTATTTTTAATTACTTGTATAAAATTGTTATGATATTTCTCTTATATGTTAAAACAATAAACCTGTTTTGAAAAAAAAAAATAAAAATAGTCGGCTGAGTTAGTGACATCTTTTGAAAAATATTTCCATACTTTTTTTTTATAAAACAATTGAGTAATTGACATATCCAAACTGCAGAACATAGAAGAGCTGTGTGAATCATATGAACACTAGCCTAGCTTATCAGATTACTAACTCTCAATTCGATAAGGAGTGCTGACCCAGTCCTATAGCATTTTGCCATAATAACCTTAACTATGTGTGCAGAGCAGTGCATGGCAATATTACCTTGTTCTTCACATGTCATATTCAGTAGATGTATACACAGCACAAGAACTTTGATCTTGTGCCTTTTATAAACCAGAATTTAAAAGAAGCAGAGGATGTATGATTGGGGTCTTCACCTTTGCCCTATACCACACAATAACATTCTGTCATGGAACTTATGCTAATAAAGTAATTCTTGAACATCCTGCTAGTTCCTATCAGTATCCATGTGACACAGTACTTAAAAGATAACACATATATAAGTACGTGACAGGTTTTCAGTTTTATGTTACAATGCTACCCCGTTGAGAGCATCACAGCAGGAAAGTTTACATTTTTGCATCCTGCAGGTACATTCTCTAATGTTTGGATAACAGTTGTCCAAATAATGTTTGTGTAGCACAATTCCAAAATGTTTCCAGTGTCAGCCCCATTTTGTCAGTGAATATCTACATGGAGAGGTAGCAAGAATCCAGGTGAATCAGTGTGGTGAGACTTTTCCTTCAAAGGGTAATGTGGGTTAATATTTGGAAGACCATGGAAGCTGCAGACCATGTCCTAAGGGTTAATTCATGTGATGAATCAGCATTTCATTATGTTCGCCCTAGATTAGAGTGGGTCCTAAAAAGTTACAAGTTTTAACTTTTGTAGCAGTCTCATAATGTTATTGTGTGTTTTAAAAATCTTGAATAAAAACAAATGTATTATCAGCTCCACTATGATCTATGAAATTATACAATTTTCAAGGCTCTACAGAAAAGTGAGCATTCTGAAAGCAGTATGTCAGTATGTTTCCAGAGTTCTTGAAGGCAAGTCTGCAGTCTTCTGACATTTATGAAGGTTTCCTGCATTTCTATACCACCTAAAAGTGCTTACTCAGAAAAGGACCACATCCTGTTCTTCTTACACGATTGTAAACAACTCATACAAAACAGAATTACAGTATTTTATATAGTAGAAGTGAGTTATGCACATGTCAAAGCATATCATCACATTTCGTTACTTCACAATATGTTATGTTTTATTTGTAAGGAATCAGGTTACCACTTAATGCTATATTCCCTTACTTATGTCACAGGATATATTTGATTTGAATGAAGCCCGCTATAAAGTGCATCAGTTAGTGTTGCATGATACAAATGCAATTCTAAATCACACATGTAGACCTAATTTTTTTTTCGTTCTGTCAGTCATGAACCATTGTATTTGTTCAGTAATTCAGTGGTTTATCACAACACCAAAAGAAGTATTAGAAGCTGAAGTTAGAATTTGTACCATTCTTTTTTAATATTTATCATAGAAAATATGTAATAACTGTTCTTAAGTATTATTTACATGTTTCTACTACATGAACTATTTTTAAGTATTATTTATATGTTTCTACCACATATTAAAGAATTACAAAACACAACAATGAGATAAGCAACAGGCACAAGGGATATGAACAACTTTGTTGTTAACCAAAATGCATATATTTTGTTCTGATAAGACATTTACAAATATAATAGATCTTTTCTACTGTAAATTAATATTTGAAAAACATCTGTCCAGACTCACATATATATATATATATATATATATATATATATGGATAGGATTTATGAAGATGGCCATTGTTCCAGTCTCTCTGTTACTGCTGTGTTAGGGGTATGTAAAACATTCCAGAACATATGTGGCAAATGGAGGTATGCATTTCAAACATCTAACAGTTACAGGATGGTCAGGCAAAGAAATGCCAGTCAACCCTGCAGCAGTCTGGAATCATTTTTAGTTCACTTGATTGCAACATGCAGATCAGCAACCAGTGGCACCCACCCTTAACTTGCCTGTCAGTTCCAGTCCCCTCAGTGTCACAGCTATTCCACCTACTAAGAATAATAAGAACCCTTGAAATGTCAGTCTACACAGCAGTAATCAATGCATCCTCCCTAACTTGGTGCATAATGCTTCCCTTCCTAAATCACAACTGCATAGCACTGAATTCAGTACCCAGTTTGGATTATTACACTCGACCCCTCCTCAGTGCTCCTTAGCCTGTCTCCTCCTGCAACTCATGTAGAAGATGTCCCACTGTCTCCATTGTGATTTGGCCTTGCAATAATGATCTTGGATTCTTAGTAATCTGACCTTTTTTCCTTTAAAGAAAACAATGGTATGAAATATTTACTTGCATTTGATGGTAGACAGGAATAAAATGATAGCAGAATGGGAAAGAAAGAGAGAGACAATACCTGGAGGGTACAACATATGAGATTGTGGACTGTTGCTATATTATACTTCAGGCATTGATAATACAGTTACTGTAAAACATCCAATTGGCCAGCAAGAGTTTGCCACGAATGGCAATTTCTACATTACCCATGACAAGATAACTTATTTCACAAAATGTACCAATTTAAGATGATTTTTAATGATAGCTTCAGATCACTAATTTCAGCTCAAAACCACTACTATTATATATCAGCAGCAGTGAATTTAAACAGTGAAAAAATTCAAACACAAATATAAAAAAAAAAACACACACACTGCCCCAAAAGGTATATAGACTGATGGGGGCATTACTAGAGCAACAATTTCAAATTCTAGGGAAAGATAGAATCTGAAAAACAAAACCAAATTCCTGATAGCAACAGCCTCATTAAAGCCAAGTATCTTCAGACTTAAATCTCCATGAAGATTAATTAAACCACTTGGAATAAATCAGGGTTGTTCTCTACTTGTCATTACTACAATAACATGCATAAGCAATATCCCAGCAAACATGAAGTTTAAGGTGTTTAAGAAGTTTACAATTGTCGGCGATTCAAAATGGCTGCCATCCTATAAGCAGTGTTCTCACAGCGCTCTGTCACTCAACTACAATTCATCAGCTAGTTTTAAAGATTAAAAGCCTTTACAAGGTAAAATAAGACATCGGAACTATCAAGAATTCTTACCTACGCCGATTACCAACCTTGATGGTGATAAGGGAGCCTCTGCCGGCAAGGATTGTACCTGATTTATCTGCCTCTTTGGTACTGGTCCGGATACATGTGCTCTAGGCCTCGGAGGCCTACTACTCCTGTGAAGAAAGAGGGCACTGATTTACATACAGAATCATGTCAAAAGAACTAGACCTCATGGACACTCAAACCACCAAAGCAAAGTTTTCAACTATAGCATCCCCAGAAAAAGAAGTGACCATGAAGAGGGCCAGGACGTCCAAACAGCAAGAGACTTCCAGAGCACCACCAATATCATCGAAAGAGAAATCTGACTTTAATTACATGGAAGATCTTAAATCTGCCCTGCAACCCATTCAGTCAGCAATTCAAGATCTCTCACAGCAGCTTAAATCCTTCAATGTCTCCATTGATAGAATATTAACCAGGATGGACAAAACTGAAGCAAAGGTACTTGAAAACGAGATTAAAATTGATCAAATACAAAAAGTGCAAATAAATAATGACACAAGTATAAAGACTATTCAACAAAAATTAACTGATCTCGAAGCTAGATCCAGACGTAATAACCTCATCATCAGAGGCATCCCAGAACAAGTCTCACAATTGGACTTACTAGAGTGCATTTCTGAAATTTTCTCTACATTCCTAGATAAAGAATCCCTTGCTGACAAATTAATTATAGAACGTGCACACAGAGCCTTAAGACCAACATCTGACAGAAGTTCTCCGAGACCAGTGTATGTGAAGATCTTAAATTACCAACATGTGTTTAAGTTAATAAGTGCAGCAAAAGCAAAAAAATTCATAGAATGGAAGGGTAACAAAATTTTCATATCTCCGGATTTACCAATCTCAATCAAACAGGAAAGGCAGAAACTAGCTCCCTTCTGCGCTTATCTGATCAAAAAGCAGATAAGATTTCAAATGAGGTACCCGAATTCCCTTATTTTTACTCACCAGGGTGCCCAGTTAACTGCACAAAATTACAGTGAAGGGGTCGTTGTTTTCAAAAAAGCATTTAAGGAATGTCCGGACAACCCTGTTCAAAGGTAGTAATATATGCCCCCAAAGTGGCATTAGCTGGGTGTCACATATGCATTAACTATGCCCCCAAGATTATGTGGGTTTGCGTAATAATTGCATTTAACAGTGTTGTTTAAGTTCTTATGAGCGCAGAATTACCTTGTTGTTTGTGTCACCCATTGTCCGTGGGCTTCATAGCCCTCATGAATGTGTACTGACTGACTGACTTTTTCTTTACAGGCTCGGCGCCATATTCCACTTAGTTGCATTTTGCTATATGTCATCAAAAGCTCCCGCTCAATATCGCGCCCTTAAAGGCGCATAACATAGCAGCTTGGTTATGGCATAGTCTTGCTATTGTCTTTCGTTTAACATATAGGAGGGACATTCTCAGTTTGCACGCAATGCGATCCTGCTGGGTTCCGGTGCTGTACATGAGGAAATTAGACCAACGAAAAGTATCTACTCCAGCAAGCGGACTCTGCTAGTGCACACACTACGAAGGTTAGTGCAGCATTTCTGGAGCAGGCACAGCATACGCTATTTTCCGCCGATAGATAAGCTGAAGTTTTTTGAGTATGCGGCGATGTGGTTTCCCTTACGGGCCGAGCAACAGGAACTTGCCAGATGTATTTTTTTCATACTACACTCACGGAGGACTTTTTATGTTTCTTTTAAGGGTTTAGTCATTCCTAACTACATACTCGGTACTCGGATGTATCGTTGAATCTTGGGTACTTGGCTGACAATGGCGCATATCATTTTAATACACCAGTTATGATGCATTTATAGTGTTCTTGATGCTGGGCTGGGGTTGTGGACAATTCCATATATCAACATGATTACAGCAAATTATTTGTATTTTACGTATTACGCAGAATGTGTTCATTAAAAGACAAAAGAAGAGTAAAGTTTAGGGTAATGTCACACACACTAAGATAGTTAGACTGTAAAATTGACACAGGCATCACTGAAAGGCAAAAGCAGATTCTCTCGATACCAGCAAGAAAGAGCTCCATACTCCCCCGTTTACATCCTATTATATATGAACAGAAAATAGGAAGGAGGGTAATTATCTTACATGCTGTACACATAACAAGCCACTTTATATATTAGAACAGTGACTGCCATAGATTGTATGTACCACTTATTATTTATTCTCAATGTGATCTCAGGTAAAAATAAAGTTTTTTTTTTTTCTTCTTCCACTTACTGTCACTTACAGATGAAAAACTGGCACATTATTGCCTCAGTTCTGTGAAACAGTTTTTAAATAGCATGCATGCAGGGGTTAGTGCAAACAAATTAGCACTGCAATTATTAAAATAAAAGCCTGTTTTTAGTTTTCTGATAAAAGCAGTCGAAAGAAATTGGAAGTAAAGTAAGCTGTCAGAATAAAGTGTTTCACATTTAGTTTCTGTTTATTTAATAGCAATAAAGGAGTTTTAAGCAGTTTATGAGGATGAATATTTTACTGTAGTAACAGTAATTCCAGCATATGCAGTTAGGGAAGTAAACATATATCTGTAATTTAGTAGATGTTGTTAAAAGTGACATGAACATTCTGTTTTAAAATTTTGATTAATAAATGCCCAATGGTTTGTGGTTAACTTTAGAGTTTCGGTCAACAGGGTAGATAATGTATAAAGAGGTATGGAAGAAATGTTGGTATTGTTCAGCAATGTTAACTTGCATTTTATGCTATACCTATGCTCATATTGTTGGTAAGGTATTACAGCACCTTATTGATAGTTGACTCTACTCGAAACAAACTTAAGGTATCTATGTTCTATCATAGATGAAAGATTTAATTTCAATGTATAAGGTTAATTAATTTAAGTGTTATTAGGGAAATAATAATCTGTTGGTTGTTTATGTTTACATATTATTAACATATATTTTGACAGAGCTTTGTGTTTGTGTTAACACTGTTTAGTTTAGCTATGCATTTTGGGTCATGGTGTGTTAGGAGATATTTTCTGGGAACAAGGTTTTTCTCTTATTGGATGCATCATTTTAGTTTCCCAGACCCTTCCCGGCTTAGGGGAAGGTGGGTAGGCACCGAGATTAAGCGGGAAGGTTTTATACTACTTGCCCTAAAGGTACAACCCAGTCATACGTCATTACTTATTGTTGTCTATACTCCCCACCTCATCTCTGATTTGTTGATTATACTTGATATGGTTAGAAAATGTGGTACTTAGAATCGTGGAACATTAACGGGATACAATCACCTAAAAAAAAAAAACTGCTCATGCACCTAATTTTGAAATCTACTGCTAATATCACGTTCCTTCAGGAGACGCACCTTCTCAATCAGCAATGGAACCAGGAAAAAGGGAGACCATGGATTAAAAAGATTATATCCTCAGCAGGTACTACGAATAGAGCAGGGGTAGCCATTATTATTAAAAATAGCTTCGGCTCTGTTATTATTAAGGAGGGATCAGATGATGAGGGCAGATGGTGCTATTTCACCTCAAATCACCCCCTTCTAGATAAGCCCATTCTCCTTCTGAACATATATGCCCCTTGCACCTCACAACAGACCTTCTTTATGAAATTATTCAACTTGCTCACCTTATTTCCTAATCATTATTATATCGTGGGGGGAGACTGGAACGCAGTACAGGACCCCAAAACAGATAGATTGAATCATAGGGTTCGCTGTAACACCTCAACACATAATGACTTAAGAGAACTCAAAGAAGAGTTTAATCTATTTGACCCAAACATTTTTTTAGACCATGCTCAAAAAAAGGGTAACTACACCTTTTTTTCTAGCTGTGCCAAAAGTTGGTCCAGAATAGACTTTTTTCTTATTTCCAAGATATTCTACACCATGAATATTTCCTTTACTCAATCTCCCAGATCTATATCTGACCATTCCAAGATTTTCATGGGGATTCACTGTCGTAATAGGGGCTTAACAGATCATATTGACATATGTTGGCGGCTGAACATCAACCTCCTGGAAAGAGAGGAGATTACCTCTCAAATTGACAAATACCTGGATCACTTCCTTGACTCCAGAAAATCCTTTCAAGCTCCTTTAGACTGTGAATGGGCCGTGGTTAAATCAATGATCAGGGGCTTCTTGTTAAATAAAGCCGCATACTTTAAAAAACTTCGGAACAATAAAGAAAAGGACCTTACTACTCAACTTAATAAAGTGGAAATGGAGTCGCAAGTGAAACACACTCCCATGTTGGAAGAACGTATGTTACAAATACAAAAAGACTTAATATCCCTTTACGCTGAGAACTTGAGCTTTCAGGAGATCAAGTCAATGGCCTTATATGCAGATGTAATACACTCTCCTTCCAGATTCCTGGCCAGGGCGATTAACCTCACCAATTCCTCTACTTTTATACCGGTAATTAATTTTCAGGGAAAGGAATTCCAGCAGCCTAACGAGATTATTGAAACTTTTGAAAGTATTTTCAAAAAAACCTATGGCCCCATAGATAACAATGTTAACGAATTAGAAGTACAATCCTTTCTAAAGAATCTTAAATTCCCCAAACTAACACAGAGCCATAAGGAATTGTTGGAAAAGGAGATAACTATACAAGAAATCCTCGCTGTTATTAACAACCTGAAGCCTAACAAATCCCCTGGCCCAGACGGATTTACAGCTGAATTTTATAAAAAATTTAGTAAGAAAGTCTCTAAAATATTGAATTTATTGTTTAGACATATCATAGCCAATGGCTTTAAAGATATTCATCTAAATGCCCCCAGAACGATTTTTATCCTTAAACATAATGCAGACCCTAAAATCCCGGGGAACTACAGACCCATATCCCTAATAAATTTGGACATGAAAATTCTGGCACAGGTCCTAGCTAACAGGCTGAAAGTTGTTATTTCACATATCATTTCCTCGGAGCAATCTGGCTTTATACCAGGTAGACAAACTAACAATCAAACATTGTTACTGGAAGCCATGATCCATCACTCTAACATGGCCAAACACCCCATGTACACCCTAGCGGTGGATGCTTCTAAGGCATTTGACCGATTGAGTACGAACTTCTTATTTGCTGTCTTACCCTTCTTTAACATTCCAGCCTCATTCGTAGACAAAATAAAAACCCTGTACTCCTCAGTATACACTACTATTCATATCAATAAACACTCTTCTAATAGAATCAACATGGTTAACGGGGTCAGACAGGGATGCCCCCTTTCTCCTCTCTTATTTAATTTATATATGGAACCTTTATTTTTGCTCATCAAACAAGCCACTTTCTTCCATCCTCCTAGTATTCACAACTTAAAGATCCCCCTATCGGCCTATGCTGATGGCCTTAATATATACTTCACCCTCCCGGACTCGGATCCAAAAAAAAATTTATCTGCAATTTATACTTTTTCTAAATTTGCGAACTACAAACTGAATAGTGAAAAATCATTAATATTCCCTTTGAACATTTACGCTAGATTACCTAACATAACTTTAAAATCTGAGATCAAATCGAAAGAACAGCTCCATTATTTAGGTATTCAATTCTCCCAAGGTAATCATATGCACTTTCAGGACAACGTGATTAGGTATTGGTCAAAGATCCAAAATGATATCAATAGATGGACTATGCTTAAAATCCCTTTTTTAGCCAGAACCACAGTGATTAAGATGAACATTCTTCCTAGACTCTTATATCTGTTTAATGCAACCACAAGTATCTTACATAACAATTTCTTTAAAAAAATTATATCTTCTATTTCTAAGTTCGTGTGGGCCCCCAAATCGGTCAGGATTAGGTACGCAAAACTCATTTACCCTAAAGATCAGGGGGGACTAGGTCTACCCGACTTTAAAACCTATTATGAGATAATTAATGCCAGTAGAGTCTTCAAGATAGCATCTTATCACAAAGACAATAATAAGTGGGCTCCGACTTGGTGATTCTGGGGAACAACTATATCAAATCACTTAAATTTAGTCCTAGTGCGCTCCCTTTTCTGGCGGATGTAAATTTAGGCAGACTAAAACTTACAAAAGGTCTATTATATAGCATAAAATCTCTTCAGGCCCTACTCAAATCTCTGAAGATTCGCCATTCCTTCATAACTTTACAGCCGCTTCACCTCAACCCTAACCTTCAACTAAATGGGCACATGTTAAACTTGGTGCAATATCCTCTCCTTTTGAATACCTCTATCTCTGATTTCTTCCCCTATAGACATCAGACAATTTCTAATCTTAGAGTCATTCTGAACTTGCCCAAGAAGTACCTATCTATTTTACGACAGGTTAGGGAGTTATGTAGTAAATACATAGACCACCCCTTGGTCTCAGACGAAGATATTTCAATTAGTAAAATGTTAAAGAAACTCCTGCTCAGTAATAAAGGGATGTCCTCAAATACTTACAAGCTTATCACGGCAATCAGGTTCCAAAACGAGATTAATGTCTCAAAATTCTGGTTAAATACTAATCCAAACATAACTCAAAACTTAATAGCTCAGGCTATAAAACGAAGCTCTAAAGCGATTCCTCTCAATAAGTTGAAGTATACTCAGCTAATGATTCTGAACAATGCATATTTTACCCCTGAAGTTCTGAGTAAGCGTTATCCTGATCTATCCCCTAATTGCAGTTATTGCCCCAACCAAACTGCGGACATCATTCATTTGTTCTGGAGTTGCCAAATGTTCATATAAGCTGTGGTGTGCCCTGAGAGTGATACTCAAGAAAATTGGCTATGAAAAATCTACCCTTTCATGGGAATTTACCATTCTACACATCTCTCCACCGGGCTTATCCGAGAGGAAATGTAAGATTTTGATCCCTATTTTTATGTTAATTAAATATTACATTTCTCTAAATTGGAGATGTAGACACGCCCTCTCGTGGGATGGTTTCAAGCTCATAGCTATTAAACTTCTCAGGGCTCACAAATACCTGTTCCACAATATCAAGCAGAAATCAGTTACTAAAGAATGGTGGAGTATTATGTCTGATTCTATTCTCAAATGACAAATGTTGAAGTACTATATTTAATTGAATTTCTCAACTTGTTTTCTTTCTTTTTCTTTTTTTTTGACTTTTGGACAACATGCTTTTCTTTCCAACATAATGTAAGTTATGGATAGTAATAATCATTGGGCATTGTAGTGTATGTATATAGTTTTGGTTCTAGTGTATGAGTATTGTACTTTCTGTTCGCTTTCTGTATTGTTTTTGATGTTCATTCTTGTATCTATTTGCTGAAAAGTTTTAATAAAGAGAATTATACAAAAAAAAAAAAAGTTTACAATTGTCATCAGATCACTGTACAAAAAAAGTCTTCTAGCTGTCCAGCACACTTTCAAAAGAAATATATTCTATTCCTTAATAAAGTAGAACCTTTCTGGAAACAAATTATGCGACTACAATGTTGGAAATTGAATTCCTTAAATAACTTTGCTACAATAACAAGTTTGGATTTGCATTCATTCTGACTTCCATGTGTTATCTGGCTATAGATATCGATGTGCATATACTGTATATCTATATGTAGTGTCTGGCAGTTGGCTTAGAGGATTAAGGAGCTGTTAACCAGCTGTTTCCTATGGTCCAGTAGAGCAAGGTTTGATTCCCCTCAGTTTCCATTGCCTACCTGTGTGACTTTCAGCAAGTTACTTAAAAAAGTGCATGCAGATCAGTGCTCTACTCTGGAAAACAAATGCAAATAAAATATTGATACACATCAGATACTTCCAAGAGTGGTAAGTAACAGAGACATTTAATGTAATAATTAATAAATTGTGCATGGTGTATATGTTGCTAACTATGAACGTTTGTGCACTGACAGTATTTAATAGGATGCTGTCTGAAAGGTTTTGCTTCCAATGTGTTTTTCTTTGCAAATCTTATCACTGTAGAATTGATTTGTTTATTTCTCCATAGATGTCCCACTGGTAGTCTTTAATTTTGTATGGTTTCAAGATAATAAGCTTTAAAAACCACATAAGAGTAATTAGCTTCCTGTGTTGTAGCTATTTCCAAATTAGCACATAAAAAATGGTTGGCATATACACTTGGAACACTCAAACTTCCTGAAACAACCCTAATAATTGATGAGCAAGCTGATCACAATCAACATCCAATGCTTTCTAAACATGGTTTTAAGCCAAAATGTGTCTGTGGAGTAAACAATCTGGCTACATTTAAACATATGCTGCATATCCATGGACCTCATTAGAGGATAATGCCTCATTCCTTATTGCTAGGAAACAGAAACCTTGTTTTAATAAAATAAGCTGTTAAGTTCTAGGCTTATACATTTGAACACTGATAACAAGCATCATTATTTGGTCCTCTGATTATCTACATAAGACTCATCATGCAGTGGACTTCTTTATCCCTGACAGATAGGTATGGTACACTTGTAGAGAGACACTGACTTAATTTCAAAGTATTCTGTTAATGTTATAACTGTAAACAGTATGCTTTAAACATTGTCATATTTTATGGTCTACATGAAAACCAAAATGACTATTACATTCAACTGTTTAATGCATTTCCTTTTAATGAACTAATATAACGCTTCAGTTTATTGCATTTCTAAATGTGCTTGTTGACACTGAATTAAAGTTTCAGTGTTTCAGGGAGAACTGTTTGAAAAAGGACTGACTTTGTTCATTTTTCAAGTCATGCAAAAATAAATAAATAAAATAAATAAATAAATAACTGAAAGTAAAGATAACATTGCTGGTATGCATCCCAAAGTGAAATTCTGATCCTTTACAACACTAGTCACCTACTAGTATCGATGTGTTTTGCCTCTGTCTGCCATACCAAATGTACAGGTATGTTTACAACACCTAGGCCACTGACATTTTTTACAGCATCATGTTGTATCTGGTAATATAATCTTACCGGAGACTAAACACTTGAGTTAGCTAGATGTTGGTGGATTCCATAGTCAGTAAGGAAATACCATACTTGTGTTGTGAGACAGTGTGGTATAATATAATAAACACAGGACTGCAAACTGCTTACACCTTTGAAAGCTGTAAAACACTTAATGCTATCACACAGACACTGTCCAGAAGCTAAGTCTACTTTTGATAGGTGAACAGATTTCAAGGCTTAACAAGTTTGCATATGACTGTAAACCGTGTGGAATCATAGATTCGCCAACGATGTTAATGTATAACAGAAGGGGCTGACACAAACATATGACTGGTGCCAAAGCCATGGACTAAAACTAAGCACAGACCATGCCTCATTATCCCCTTTGGAAAAGAAGTAGCCCCTGCTAAATATCACAAAGATGGCACTCCTCTAAGTTCAAACCCAGTGGTGTGAGACTTGGGAACACAGGTTGATAGCAATCTAAACATCGATCACTATGTGTCCATAGTGGTAAGAAAGGCTTTTTACATTGTGCATCTTAATAGTAAGGGCATTGCATCCAAGACTAAGGAAGTTATAACTCCACTTTACTCGACCCTTATCAGATCACTAATTGGGTACAATTGCTCCCTTCTATATGTATGTCACCAGACACCTGCAGCAACTGGAGAGACCACAGAAGTTTCTAACCAAGACAATCCAGGACCTCCAAAATGCAACTTATATGGAAAGACTGAAAGCCCTGTCACTATACTCTGAATCATAAAAGCTACTGATAGGTGACCTGTGCTTGGCCTACAGGGCAATCTCTGACCCTGCCCTTAGAAAATGCTACACATCAGCAAATCAAATGGGATAAGAATCACTCACTCCAGGGATCTCAACCTAGCCTGTGACATTAATAGAACATACAGGAGAGACAGATATAGCTCCCACAGATTGCCACTGTTCTGGAATAAGCTCCTACTTCATGTGAAGCTCCTCAATGACCCTATTTAAGTGCAACCTTGATAATTGGATGGGTGACTGTAAATTCAACCAAGGGATGGTATCTGTGCCTTATAGAATTGCTATGCTAACAACATCCATCGACTGTCCATGAGGGTACATGTTTTTTTTTTTTTTACATTGCTAGGCTTGTAAAGGCTCTAGGGCCATTAGCCTAGTAACCTTTTATAAACCTATGAACCTAAGGCTGTTGTAGTTTCTATCTGTTCTTTTGTGTAGGCTGCAGGGTATGCTCTGGTTTGAGACTCGTGCTTAACAGCTTAAAACCATGTATAACAAAACTTATTTATTTTATTTAACATTTGCTTGCAGGGAAAGTCCAACGGCGACAGAGCCAATTTTCAGTGAAGCCCTGAGGAGAAACACTTCAGACGGATGTCTTAGGAATGCGGGAGGAAACCGGAGCACCTGGAGGAAACCCACGTGAATGCAGGGAGGACATGCAGACACCATGCAGAAGGCACTCCAGCCAAGAATTGAACCAGAGATCTTCTTGCTGTGAGGTGACAGTGCTAACTATTGCACCACTGCACAGCCCTGTAATATCAGATAGCTGCATAACAAGCTTGCCTTTTTTCCCAGTTTTGGAACATCATCACAGGCTGCATGTACTACAAATGTAAAAACATGAGATTTCTTTAGAAGACAGGCATGATCAAGAGAATGCATGGACCTTGAGTTTGGAGTACCATCTGGAGTCTGCCCATGTTAGTAGAAAATAACAGATCAGCATTAAAATCAGGTTTGAGGCAAGGATAACACATATAATACAAGATGGCAGAAAATCTGTCTACATGGTGTTCTCTTTGTTGTGCTGTTTAACTTGTGTGCACATGAGCTATTCTCATATATACAAAGAGCTATCCATCTGTCTCTCTATTTATGTATCTCTCCCTCTCTCTCGCTCTCTCTCTCTCTATATATATATATATATATATAATATAGCTAGATAGATGTACATATAATATACATACACACACACACACACACACACACACACACACACACACACACACACACATATATATATATATATATATATATATATATATATATACACACACACACACACACACACACACACACACAAATATATATGTATCTATAGGTAGATACACACACACACACACACACACACACACACACACACACACACACACACACACACACACACATGTCTATCTATATATCGATCTATCTGAATAGATAGATATTGCACCATAGTGGTGTTTGGTCCCTTTAAATGTGCATACTGTCAAAAGTCATGCAGAATAGTGGTGGATGGTGGTGGATAGTCAGTCAAGCAAGGAGGTTAGAGTTAGTGAGGGACAGAGCTGTACAGAGATATTTAAAGCCCAGGGCTCTGATGTAGAGCAGCATTTTGACATTTGGGTATTAAGAAGGTCCTGAGTGGGTTACCTATACAAGAAGGAAGGAGGAAGGTATACCAGACAGGGACAGGGAATGATCCATTTAGAGGAGATACCAGTTGGTTGGGTGTAACCCTGTCTGAGTGAAAAAAAAAAAAGATCAGTAGCTGCTCATCCTCCCATGGCAGATGCCTGTCTTGGTTAAACTACTGTCCATCTGAGGAGGATTCCTCAAGTCAAGTGCAGCCCTGAGGAAGCATGGACTAGAGGATGATGTGGCGGCTTATCTAATTGCTTTCAAAAGGCAATTAGTTAGGAAGAATTGGCCCCTGGCACATTGGGACAGAAATTTTCATCCCACCCAACTAGGGAGGCACCAAAACCTGACATGAATCAGAAAGTCTCTGATGCACATAACTACTAGAGGCAGAAACAAGACATTTCAGCAATGAATGGAGCTTCATCTAAAATACTTTTTCTGTAAAATAATAATTTTAAAGTTGGAAAAATAACTGTCACATGACGTTTAATTACTCTGAAACAGGAGAGTCACTTTTTTACTGTTGTGGTAAAAATCTTGTTAAGATTTATTTTAAACCATTTTTTTCTTGACGGAAACTTTACTCTTGTGGGCTGGGTTAAGTGTTTAAAGTGCTTTTTACTGTGTATTTCTTATTGGGAAGAAGTTCATTTTTTACTTTTTGCATGTTTTACTGACTACTACTGCTAGACTTCCTCAGGAATCAGGCATCTTTTTCAGCTTAACCATGGAGCAGCCTACTGGTTCCTTCTACCAGTCACAAAAAGAAGAAGTTACTATACAGCCTTTGCCACTGCAGCAGGCTGCTAAAGCACATCAGTTGCAGAAGAGTGACTCTGCTGTGGTCAAAACCTGTTTCCCAGACCACTTATCTTTTTCCCCTGGCACCTGTTGGAGTTGTCCCTACAACCACTATGGACTAGGGATTAGCTATGTCCTCTGCAACTGTTGGAGTATCTTTGTCATGCAAGGGAAAGCCACTCTTGTTGGTCATGGGAGAAGGAGCACAGAATGCCACTTTGCTTTTCCATAAAGCTATGTTCATCCTAGGGGGAAGGGCTTCCCAGAAAAAGTGTATCTGTTTTTTTTTCAGAGATTCCTGTCATAAAGGAAATAAAAACTTAGACATATGTCCTTAGCTCCTTTCTCATTTTCCCTGAAGAGGAGTGATTTATTGGGCTTACTTCAGGATTTAGTTCAGGCTCTTCACTTTCTTGTATGGCTGGTAAAAGATAAAGTCATTTTCCAAAGAGATTCAAGAGATTCAACCTCAAATGAGTGAGAAGAGACCAACTTTGTTTTGTTTCCTCTGATTTCTTATTCAGATTCTGAGGAGAGTGTGGCTTTGGTCACTTCCTTTAAAGGATTCTCTTTTTGTGAAACTATGTCCAGAATGAATCAATTATTTCAGTGTTTATTAACTCCTCAGGAAGTATTGTTTTGTTACAACTGGAATTTCCATACTTTTTTTGTCTTGTTCTTTTTCCTGTTTTGGAGGATTGTTTTTGTCACAGCCTGTAACTTGCCTGACAGCCTACTGCCCCTGAAATTTTGTACTCTAATCCTAGATCATACCCTGCAGATTTTGCTTTAGTGATTCCACCTGCTATTTATGATTTGGTTAATATTAATCCCTCTTCTTCTGATGAGTATGGGAAGGCTTCTGACAGACTTGGGAAAAAGTGCATTCTCCTGTAGCACTTGTTTTTATTATTTCCAACTGTCAGACTCATGTTGAAGTGTATGTTTGCCTCTTGTGAGAATGAGGAAGGTTTTGGTATCAGTTTCTTCTTGTGAGGATAAATCTGCTTTCTCTAACTTGGTTGTTTCATATGATTCTGCTGATGCCACATCTAGGGCTGCTGCCACTGGAACTATTATGAGGAGGTTTGCCTGCCTACATACTCAAAACCTCCTAGATTATGTCAAAGATGAAATTTTAAATCCTCCATTGGATAGAGAGTAAGCTTACTATTTGCTTCAGAGGTCCTTTTTAAGTATGATGTGAGGGGATTGTTGTTTCACTGGATCTCTCAGTTGTTTCAGTCTTCCTTCTCCTACCATGACCAAGGGATTTAATGCACCTCCAACTACCTTTGTTTGAAGGCAAATTAAAGTGACACAGCAAGCTGGTAAAACATTTAAAAAGCTGTGGCAGCATGGAGTATCCCAAAACTACAAGAACCCCACAAAACTAAGACAGTATAATAAGTCTGTATCACTATTAACAAGTTCCCCCCTCAGTAACCTTGGCAAACCCTAAATTTATCAAAGTTTCCTTTAGATATGAGTCCCCCTTTTTGCAAGAGATTCTCGTCTCTTCTCTTCTTTCCTCTTCTCTTCTCCTCTCTTCTCTTCTCCTCTCTTCTCTTCTCTTCTCTTCTCTTCTCTTCTCTCTCTCTTCTCTTCTTCCCTTCTCTTCTCTTCTCTTCTCTTCTCTTCTCTCTCTTCTCTTTTCTCTTCTCTCTCTCTTCTCTCTCTCCCTCTCTCTTCTCTTCTCTCTCTCCCTCTCTCTTCTCTTCTCTCTCTCCCTCTCTCTTCTCTTCTCTTCTCTTCTCTTCCTCTCTCTCTCTTCTCTTCTCTTCTCTCTCCTCTTCCTCTCTCTCTTCTCTTCTCTCTCTTCTCTCCTCTTCTCTTCTCTTCTCTTCTCTTCTCTCTTCTCTTCTCTTCTCTCTCTCTCTCTTCTCTTCTCTTCTCTCCTCCTCTCTCTCTCTCTTCTCTTCTCTTCTCTTCTCTTCTCTTCTCTTCTCTTCTTCTTCCTTCTCTCCTCTCTTTCTTTCCTCTCTCTTCTCTTCTCTTCTCTTCTCGTCTCTTCTCATCTCTTCTCTTCTCTTCTCTTCTTCTCTCTTCTCTTCTCTTCTCTTCTCTTCTCTTCTCTTCTCTTCTCTTCTCTTCTCTTCTCTTCTCTTCTCTTCTCTTCTCTTCCCTTCTCTTCTCCTCTCTTCTCTCTCTTCTCTTCTCTTCTCTTCTCTTCTCTTCTCTTCCTCTCTCCTCTCCTCTTCTCTTCCTTCTCTTCCTCTCTCTCTCTTCTCTCCTCTCCTCTTCCCTTCTTCTCTTCTCTTCTCTTCTCTTCCTCTTCTCTTCTCTTCTCTTCTCTTCTCTCTCTTCTCTTCTCTTCTCTTCTCTTCTCTTCTCTTCTCTCTCTTCTCTCCTCTCCTCTCTTCCCTCTTCCTCTCTTCTCTTCTCTTCTCTTCTCTTCTCTTCTCTTCTCTTCTCTTCTCTCTCTCTTCTCTCTCTCTCTCTCTCTCTCTTCTCTTCTCTTCTCTCTCTTCTCTTCTCTCTCTTCTCTTCTCTTCTCTTCTCTTCTCTCCTCTCCTCCTCTCTTCTCTCTCTCTTCTCTTCTCTCTCTCTTCTCTTCTCTCTCTTCTCTTCTCTTCTCTTCTCTTCTCTCTTCTCTTCTCTTCTCTTCTCTCTCTCTCTCTTCTCTTCTCTTCTCTTCTCTTCTCTTCTCTTCTCTTCTCTTCTCTTCTCTTCTCTTCTCTCCTCTTCTCTTCTCTTCTCTTCCTCATGCCTTAGAGCATTGGCTCTCTCAGGGATGTTAGAAGCTCTTTTTATTCCACTTTTAGGAGAAGGGTTTAATTTTAAATGCTTCTGATTCTAAGTTTTAAACATTACCCCTTCTTGTTTTGTTACCCTTATTTTTTGCATTTGATTTCCTGGTATACTTAAATATAAAAGATGTATATTATTACATCCCAAGATCCACATAGATTCACAGGTTCATAGGTGTATACTAGGCTAAAGGCCACTGTGGCTCTTATAAGCCTTGCCGTTTGACCCGCAGAGTTTTCTGCATCGGTATCACATTATCACTTTCTCTGTGTTACCCTTTGGTCTATCCACTGTCATAACAGTATTTACAAATTGTACAGCTCTTGCAATAGTGTACTGCAGACTGCAAGGTATTTACATTTTTTACTTAATTAGTTGATTTGCCTTTATTTGCAGAGTATTTTTTGTAGATGTCAGGAATCCTTCACTTGAGTAAGGGATCTCCTACACAGACTTGGATTCCTGGAGGATATACAGATGTCTTGCATGACTAATTCTTACAGCAATGTTTTCCTGGGGTGTCTCGGGGCACTTCAGTTCAAAGAGCTTTTCTTCCACAGGAAAAGTAGATCTGGACCTATTGTAGATCTATTTCTGAGTGTTTTGGTTAGACTATCTCAGCTAGGGATTTCCACAGGATTACTAGTCTCATGGCATCTTCTCTGTTCTCATGATACATTTTGCTATACTCCATATGATAAAAATCCATTGGTACCTGACTTTTCAGTTTCCAGTATTTGTTTTTTTTTCAATAGGGAGATTTGTTTTCCTGGAGACACCACCGTTTTTAAAATCTGTTCTCCCCAGTCTCCCTGCCATTTCCAGGGCAATCAATCACTACAGATGCCTCAGACTTTGTTTGGAGAGCAGAATATACAGGGATAAAAGTGCAAGGTCTTTGGCACAGAAAAGACAGATCAAATTATAGAAAGTAAAATATATTGGCACTTAGAAATGTTCTTAAATCTTTCATTCCTTTTTGGTCCCGGGGACCTTTATAAGTATTTACAGGCTGCATCACAGTGATGTGGTACATAAACAAGTAAGAGAGAACCAGTTCTTATCCTCTGTGATCATGGAGTTATAGATTTTCTGCACAATCTCACTTTACAGGCATCTTACATAATGTCAGAACAAAGTTATGTAGCAAATAAGCTGAGCAGGACCAGGACAGACCCTCACTAATGGAATTTGTTTCAAGGGGTCTTCTAAGATTAGATTTACTATGTGGAACACCTCAAACACATTTTGTTGCCTCCACCCTCAAATATCAGTTGGCAAAATTCTTCTCCAGGTCCCTACCCTTGAACATCTGCAAGATGAATGATTTTTCTTTTCCTGTATGCCTTTCTTCATTTTCCAATATTATTCAGGGTCATTATGAAGATTCAGAAGGACTCTCCAAAGATCTTTGTGTTGACTCTTGTCTGGCCCAGATTAGAATAATTCTCCCTTCATTTGACATGGCCTGGGATAATTACTACATTCTCCTTACAAACTGGATCTGCACATACAAGACTAGGGATGTTTGATATTTCCCAGCCATAACAACTATTAGTGAATTCCTGGCTGTTATAATCGTAATACCTTTTAGGCACATTTTTCACGTGGACATGCAGCAGATATTAAAGGAAGCAAGAAATCCTGCTGCTAGAAAATCAGTTATTAGGAACTTGAAAAGTTTTCTGGTTAGCACCAGGACAAGAAACAGCACCTATTCAGGGCTAGTGTTTCTCTGGTCCTACCTCATTTGTGTGATTAACTATCCTCAATCAAGGTTAATTTCTTGGCCATTTCAGCATGCCTGCCCACAGAGCCCTCTCTTTCAAAGCAGTCTCATGTGAAAATATTTTTGAAATTGGTGTTGCATATGAAGTCTCCTGGATAAGGGTGCCCAGAGGATTTTTTGTAGGAAGGTGCAAACCCAGAAGCCCCAGCTCCAGGGGATATCTGTTTATGTGTGGATAACCAAGAACTCCTGCTGTTTTGCACAATGTAGTACAGAAACTGACTGTGGATTTATAGTGTTATGAAATAAGACCTCAATGGAACTGCAATATTGAACTCGTTCATGTAAAAATTCTAAAGTTTCTGGGTAACTGTAATTTTTAAAAACAAAAACTGAGTGTACTATATTGTTGTAAGTTTAGGCCTTTAACTCCTATGCTGCGTGGACCAAAGATCAGAGTATAGTTCTCAACTAACCGGGGATCAGAGCTGGATCAAGGTCAAATGGGGCCTTAGGCAGGGTAATGGATTAGGGCCCCCCATACACATCCCCCCAATCAGTCCAATGTGCCATTATTTGGCTGTTTCTTCCCCAGTTATCATAAATACTGTTCAAAACTGTCAATGTACATACTATTTTCCACTTTACTTTTACAATGATTACAGATATATGGATTTAATTTAAAACTTTTATTTCAAATTTTGTAGCAGAAGCATTGATAGACATTTACTAAACAAAGCAATACAGTCTCACAATGAAAACATTCTTAGCATTAAAACTTCCCTGCCTTTGAAACTCACATTCACTGAAACAGCATTGAAACCCACATTCAAAGAAAATGCATCTGTTCAGTGGTGGATTAAGTTTATCTTTGGGCTGTTTCCAAATCATAGGCCCCTTGTACATATTTTAGAACCATGCAAACATGCAAGAGTTCTTTGATTCACCTTCCTGGTTGTATTAAATTATATCCTTTGTATAATACAGCACCACTTGTTAGAGAGTGTTTTATAGTTTTGAACATGTTTTTACAAAACATATGAATCAATAATGACAAAACTGCCCGAGTCAGAAGATTTCAATGATAAAAGGCCACTCAAACGTCTGTCATTACAATCCACCAATATCAGTCAATATGCACAATCACTGCAAAAGTAAAAGAAATCTGAATAATTCCACATTAAAGAGATCTGTAACTATAGTGTGAATGAAAACAGATCATAGAAACATCATCTTTTTGACTGTATGGCAAGCACTACAGCAAAATTGCAATTATTTGATTTTCTTCTATTTATTTTAATAACTAATATTTGTATAGTAGTATTACACTTTATACCGTCTCTGCATAAGTTTATACCCTTTTCTACCCACATATTTCACCACAGATCAAGAGATGTAAAATTTAAATCAACACTGTGGAATCAGATAACATACTGTATAGAAAGCTTAGTGTAAGATATGCTGCAGGCTTGTCTTTGTTATATATAGACAATGAATGTATTTATACAGTTCCACAAAGGTAACTTCTGCTAGGTAGTCATGCATCTGCTAGAGAATGTATCTTCCAAAACAAGAACATCACAACCAACTCACTGAATATCTAAGAACTCCCTTCGCCATGGGGCCACTGTGACCCTAAAATAGAGTAATAGTAAAATGCAGTTGCCTTCACTTCCCACAGAAAATGCAAGTTAACTTTTTTACCACAAGAACAGTTCAAAGGGTAAATGTGACTCTGCCATCTGTGGTAACATATATCCTCCTCCTGCTGTTGTATGTTCATAGGTTCATAGGTGTGTACTAGGCTAATGGCCCTGGAGCCTTTACAAGCCTGCCCCCAAATAATTGCCCAAGCACCGTGCCACCCGATGTTAGTTCACAGTGCCCCTATCCAGTAGGGCAACTGGAAAGATCCCTGGAGAGAACTTTCTGTTACCCATCCACTCAACAAAATTTCTTTTGAAGAGGGCCAGCGAGGTGCTCTACTTGACATGAATGGGAAGCTTATTCCAGAGTATGAGCAGTCTTTGGGACATGAACCTGTATCTCCAGCATGTTCTGTTAATTGCAGTAATGAGGTCATGATCTCGTGTGGTGTGGGGGAATTGGGATTTCTTTAGGTGTAGCATTTCAAGTAGGGCTGGGTCAGACATGGCTTTCTAAGTCAAGCAGAGATCACCTCTAAGTAGACAATAAGAGACTGAAATGGATGCGAAACCTTTGGTTATAAGATGTGCCACATAGAAGGACTTTCTGACCAAGGTGGCAATGTTGTGGTCGAAAGAGAGGTGGCTGTTGACCTGGGTGCCCAGATCTCTTATGGCCCCTTCAGTGTTCATTGGGCTCTCATCAACGTGGTAATTCGTGGAACTGAGTTTTTTCCAAAGGGGATTATAACGCATTTTTTGGCGTTATGGTTCAGGCCATGGTTCCAACATCAGTCACTGGTCTCAGATCCTTTTGTAGGATGTCTGCATCACTTGGGGAGTTGATAATGATGCCTAGCTTGCAGTCATCAGTGAACGTGGCCAGCCAGAGTCCTTCTGTGTTGGCCTGAACTTCTGAGAAGCAGATGCCAAACAGGAGAGGGCCCAGGACCGAGCCCTGTGGGACTCCACTCATAACTGGTCAACAGTCTGGCTTGGAATCTGCAACTTTCACTCTGTGGGTCCTGTCTGTGAACCAAATTGCAACCCACCTAGTGATGTAAGGATTGATGCCTAGTTTGGTGAGTTTATCAATGATACCTGAGTGGGTAATGGTATCAAAGGCCTTGGCAAGGTTGAGGTAAGCTGTATGCACTGCCTTACCCTCATCCACAGCCTTGGTGACTGCCTCGAAGAAGTCAACCAAGTTCAGCAGGCAGGATCTCCCCTTGACAAAACCATGCTGTGTGGGGTCAAGAGATTGGAAATTTCCTATATCTTTGTTAAGCAGGTCCATGATGATGTGCTCCATAGCTTTTCATACCAGACTCGTCAGGCTAAAGGGGTGACAGTTCCCAAGGTCTGTAGTTGCTCACCCTTTATGGACTTGGATGACTGTAGCAGTCTGCCATTCTTTAGAGACATAGCCTGAGGTAACGGTGTGATTGAACAGGGCACACAGATGTGGTGCCAGTTTGTTTTGTAGCTCATGTAGGATGTAGCCAGGGATATTATCAGGTCCCATAGATGCTGTATTCTTGGCTTTGGACAATGCAGCTTTTACCTGTGCCACAGAAATGTTGGGTACCAGGCTTTATTCTGGTATTGTGATAGGGCCCATGGGGGAGGGGTGAAACTGACACTGAATCTCTTGGCCAGTATTTTGGCTATATCTGCTGGCTCAGTATAGAAGGTGACATTATGCAATAACTCAGAGCAAATCTGGGTATTGCCTTTGAGGTTTTTGATATAGCTAAGGCTTTGTGGTTGTTTCTGGTGTCAGTCACAATTCTGCCTTCATGGCTGGCTTTAGAGGATTTGATAAGGGATCTAAGCTTTTTGTTGAGACTGATAAGGGAGGGTTTCCACTCTTGTGACTTCATTTTTTTCTGCAGTAGTTTCTTCCTTCTGTTGTAGAGTTTATTGATAGCCGGGAACCACCAGATTGGCTTCCTTCTTTTTGGAGGAGAGCGTCTTAGTTCTGTTTGTAATGGCAAGGTCCATGCATTTGTGTACATGCTTGTACAGTGCATTGGTGAAAGATTTGGCAGTCATGCAGCTATTTTCCATTGGCATGGGTGCCGAAAAGTTAGCCACCTCTGTTTTTAGGAGCCTTAAGTTGGCTTTAGAGAAGTTTTTCATGGTGGTCACCTTAGCGGGGGGTGTAGGTGAGATGGAGATTTCCATGGAGATCTGTTTGTGGTCACATTTAACCAGGGAGGGTTTGACTATAGGTGTGGAGCAACAGTCTCCCATGTTGGTGATAACCACTTTGAGGATGTTGCTTCCTCTAATAGGAGTCAGAGTTAGCTGGTCCAGGGCATTGGAATTGATAAATTCCAGAAAGTGTTGGGTCTGTACATTGATACTTGAATAGTTTTCTCAGTTGATGGAAGGGTAGTTGAAGTCAGCCAGTATGAGAGTATTGGGTTGGACCTTGATAGATTCCAGGGTGCATAGGAAGTTTGAGTGAGAGTCTAGAGACATGTTTGGGGTTCTGTAGCAGGCTATGACTTGTATTGCTGTCTTACCCAGGGCTACTTATACCTGAAGTATCTCGGATGCATTTTACTGGGCTACCAGTCTAGAAGTGTGCTTATCCTTTAAGAATATGGAGACACCACCACCTTTGGAGCTTCCTGCAGTATTCTGGGGCCGAAAGGTATGGAATGAGTTGTAGCCTAGGAGTGCAGGGGTAACTTCTACTTCTTTAAACCAGGTCTGCGTTACAGCATAGATGTCAACATTCTCCATTTTGAGGAGAGCTTTGCTCGAGTGCATCTTGAGATTTAGACGTCTAGCACTGAGCAGCATAACCCTCAGACTGCATTTGTTTGTAGCTGTTACAGTGGACTTTTGGTCTTTGGAACACTGCTTAAAAAAAGCACTATAGGGGTGGCAAGAGCCTTAGCCAGTACCCAGAATCCCAGGATTGACAGATGCAGGCCATCTCTGTCAAAGCATTGAGGTCTGTCGATCCTGTCGGCCCAGGCAGACAGATACTGGATCCCCTTAGAATGACATCAGAAACTTAGCCAATTGTTGAAGTCAATCATTTTCTGCTCATACTGTGGTATCATTCTGGATGACATAGAATACTGCTCAGAGCTAGGGTCATACCTGCCAGGGACACATAATCCGAGAGTTCCATCACATCTCTTTTCATGTAGTCCAGGGAGGTATGTCATTCACACCCACATGGACTATGAAACCCACTTTACCTATTATTCAAGGACTACCCAAACTTTATAAAAGTTTGGTGAAGCCACCTATGAGACCAACAGTGGCAAGTAGAAATTGGTGTACAGAATCTGTGTCCATCTATTTAGAGAAATATCTACGCTGTCTTATAGATAAATCTAAATATATTTTAAAAGATACAGAGCAGTTTGTGAGAGATTTATACAAGGAAACTAATGGAGGAAATGTTCCTTCTGAATATCTATTAGTCACCTTAGATGTGGTGTCACTGTTCACAGTGATACCAAATGAAGCAGGTAAGACAGCTATAAGATTTAAATTTTGATATTAATAAATTAATTAATTAGGAAACTACTTACTATAGTATTAGAGAACAATGTCTATTTATTTAGGAATGAAATTTATTGACAGTGCAATGGGGTAGCAATGGGAACCTCATGCGCTAATAGTTACGCCAATGCAGTTTTATCTGAATGGGAAATTAAAACTTTTGTCCGTCGTCCATATAAACACAATATTGTGTTTTTTCACAGATTTGTGGATGACCTCTTCCTTATTTGGAGGGGGACACTTGAATTACTGAGGGAATTTCAAAACTTCATTAACCATACTACCTCTTATCTGAAATTGACCATGATGTGGTCACCTACAGAGGTGAACTTCCTGGATGTTACCATTTTCAGAGACCATGATGAGAAACTTAGAACTAAACTATATAGAAAAGAATGCTATGTCAATAGCCTGCTTAGTCGAGAAAGTATGCACCCCAGCTTCATATTTAAAAATGTAGTGCAGAACCAGACTTATAGATTGCCACGGCTTAATGTACAGGATGAGGAGTTTAGAAGGCAGGTTGATAATGCTGAAGCAGAATTTATACAGAGAGGATATGAGACCCACTTTGTACAGAGGAATGTAAGGGAGATAGTCAAATTCAGGGAGGGTAGGGCCAAACCATTTTTTTAGAAAATGTTAGCATTACAACAAGCCAACTAGGGAATAAGAAACACAAACTAAGTATGTGTTCAAGCTATTCCAGGAACATCAGGGCATACACGGATATCTTTAATAGCTATTGTGATATGCTTATGATAGATGAACAAATTAGTAGACATTTGGCTACAAGACCACAATTTACTTTTAAAATAAGAAATCCCTAAAGAGAAGGTTATGTACAACTAGAGATGATATTAGGATACAAAGTAAGGAAGGCACTAAAGCCTGTAGAAACTGTCAGTATTGTAAATACATCTCAGAGGAGACTGACGTCATACACCCAGATACGGGTGAGATGTTTCATTTTAGGACATCTGCAACATGTGACAGTTCCCATCTAGTTTATTTAGCTGTCTGTCAAGTGTGCTGCAAGTTTTATGTAGGGAAAACTGACAGGCAACTTAAACTTAGGATTAGGGAACATTTATATCACATCAAGAAGCAAAGTGTACATAATGCGTTAGCGAAACATGTCAAAGAAACAGATATACATCATAATTTTAAGTTCATGACTATAGCCAGATGCCTTGAAAACAGGAGGGGAGGTGATGTTAGAATAACAACTGAAACACTTGAAGCAGAATGGATCATAAGACTCAGGGGAGATGTGGGACATGGTCTTAATGACCATATCCCTATAAGACCCATTCTCAAAACACGACCCCTACGAAGATGAATTTTAAGTTTTATAATTCTTAGATAGATATATGTCTATGGACTGTAGTTTTTGTATATATTTGTTTTGATATTTTTTATATATTTATATATGAATTTTTATATGAGTTCTGTTATGTGAGTCTTTATATTTATATTTATGAGCTTTGTATATGCACTTTATTGAAAGGGTCATTTTAAGAAATGTGAATGTTTCTTTAAAATTAATTATTATAATTCATGTGATTTTGACTATTATAAAACAGGTGTTTTATGTAACTGCACTTCATTCACCTGAGGAAGATGATTGTGAAAGTGCTTGTGTGTGTGTGTGTGTGTGTGTGTGTGTGTGTCAGTCTGACTATCATTAAAACTGAGTTTTGAACCTGGGGCCTGATCTCTACAAATTTTCTTGCTTTGTTGGATAATGCACCAAAGAGATAAAACCTAGAACCTTTACCAAAAAATAAACTCCCCAAAACCCACCTTCAATACACTCAGCTCTGCAACCTCGTAAAAAACAAATCATTACACATAAGAAATCTTATTATATCAAACTTCAGCCTAACCATGCAAAAAACCCTAAACAGTTCTGGAACTCTATAAACAAACTTCTCAACCCAGGTACCAAAAATAATCCCTGCCCTGACCCCAGTAAATCTGATCAAGAATTAGCCTCATTATTCAACTTATTCTTTATTGACACCATATCTGAACTAACTAAAACCTTTCCTAACAATAGCCCTTCCTCTTTGCATACTTCCCCCTCTTCATCCACCCTGCCTACGTCCTCCACATCCCCCCATTTTCAACATCAAACCTATATCTACCAACTACATAAAAAGACTGCTTTTTAATCTAAAACCCTGCACCAATGCCCCAGATAATGTGCGCTCAAGTTTTCTCAAATGTGCCGCTGATGGGATTGCTTTCCCTATTACCATCCTAATCAATAGATCCATATTGGAATCTTACGTACCCAAACTCTGGCATAAAGCTTACACTCTACCTCTCCATAAAGATGGAAAAAACTCAAACATCAGTAATTTTCATCCCATAGCATTCCTCTCCCCAATCTCCAAAATCCTAGAAAAATGCATTCATGTCCAAATTATGCCTTTCCTATCTAAAAACCAAATCCTCACCCCGACCCAACATGGATTCCGACCTGGGCACAGCACCACAACAAGCCTCATCTCATTCCTAGACACAGTCAACCGTGCTCAGGATTCTGGGGAAATAGTATCTACAGTGCTTCTAGATCTCGCTAAGGCATTTGATACTGTTTCCTACACCCACCTTTTGGGACATCTTTCAAACCTAAATCTCTCTCAAAATTCTCTCTTCTGGTTCTCAAGCTACTTGTCTGACAGATCTCAGGCTTTGAAATAGAGAAAATGTGTATCTCCTTTTCTACTCACCCCCACCAGAGTACCTCAAGGATCTATTCTTGGTCCAGTGCTGTTCAATATCTTTATCAACACATTTCATACTGCTATTCCTAACACCAAAATTATCCAATATGCAGACAACTCAACTCTATTCTGTTTTGCACTAATCTCCCTGAACTTCTAACTAAGACACAGACTGCTTTCTCAACCACTGAAGCCTGGATGCTCCAAAACCACCTCTCCCTAAATGAAAACAAATCTAAAATATTAATCTTCCTACCATCAGATCTATCCCTCTTGATAAAACCTCCTTCCTTGTTCTAAGTCAGAACAACTATCCCATCGATATCATTCCCCATGCCAAATTGCTAGGGGTAATCATAGATGAGAACCTAAAATATGACAATCATATTCTTCAAAACATAAAGAAAACCCACCAAAAACTTGGCATGCTGTACAGGAACAACCACTTCCTCTCACCCCATACCAGACATACTCTTGCCTCGACCTACCTCCTTCCCTCCCTAATGTATGGTGCCCCCCTACTAATCAATCTATTTGGATCACTCTCTTCCAAACTGGAAAACTGTTATAACAAAATTTCTAAATTCGTCACTAACACCAAAAACTCCTCCCATCATTGCCTTGCCCTCCGCTCTCTAAACTGGCTAGAACTCCCAAACTATCTGGACTACTTCCAACTCATCACAGTTCACAGACTACTTTTCAATTCCACTAAATGCCCAGCCCTTTCAAACATCCTTCACCCCTATGTTCCAAATAGAACTCTTAGATCTGCACAATAAAACTTAATTACCATTCATAAACCTAATCGCACACCAGGACAACTACTCTTCTCTTTCTCCTTAGCTAAAAAATGGAACTCTCTTCCTCCAGCCCTTGGAACCATGCAGAACATGGAAAACTTTAAAACACAACTTAATTTCTACCTCTCCTCTACATGGAAATGTAATTGCCTTCTTCCAACATAGCGCACCTTTCCAACCCTCAAATCTAAGATTAATTTCATTTACCTTATACTAACTTTCTCATTTAATTGGAACAAATAATACTCCAATATTCTATCTACTCTACAATTCTAGCTTCAATTTCTCAAAAATTCTACTTCTAACAATAGGTTATATAAACATGGCTTTAATCTTAATAATGCCAAACTACAATTAATTATCCCAGCAATATTGTAAATATTTTTCTCCTGATTGTAAATATACTTTGTAAATAAGTTTTTTATTATATTTTATTCCTGTTGTATTTCTATGATATTTCTACTTGCATTTCTACTTTTATTTTGTAGCCTTAGTGCATTTTGTATTAGATTGGAGCTTTTCTCACTGGGCCTACATTGAAAATGGGATCTTTGGGCCCAGTGGACTTTCCCGGTAACCAAACTGGAAATAAATAAATAAATAAATAAAAGTTGGTGGTGCTTTATTCTTCCAGTAAGTTGTTATGGCTTTACGTGCAATGGCCAGCAATATTCACAGTAAAGGATATTTTACTTTTGGGACACATTGTGGTATGGGTACATTAAACAAAACTAATGACTTGGTTAACTGAAAAGCGTCATTAAAAATTGTTTGAAAGAAATAATTAATTTCAAACCAATATTTATTAAGTGAATGACAATCAAAAACACATGTGTTCCCAATATGCTTTGTTATGCATTTTAGATCACCAGCAATCAATATGTTTCTTATATATTAGTTCTAATCTATGAGGGGTAAGAAATGGTATATGTAGGAATTTCCATGGATATAGTTTCCACTGAAGTGACTTGGTGGTAAGGCTTGGTGATAAAAGGATCATTACTTTTTCATTTTTATCAGGATCCTTTTGATTAACCTGATTATAATAATTCCAATAGGTTTATAGGTTCATAGGTAGGTACTAGGCTATTGGCCCTAGGGCCTATATAAGCCTAGCCAAAAATGTACCCTGTCTTTCGCCACCCAAGAAAATTATTTTCCTGTGCCCCTGTCGAGCAAAGCCACAGAAGTGATCCCCGGGGTGAATTTCCTATCTTCCATCCAATCATCAAGATTTTTCTTGAAGAGTGCTCATGAGGAGCTCTGTTTGACATAGCTAGGTAGTCTGTTCCAGAGTATGGGAAGTCTCTGTGACAGGAATCTATCCCTCCAGCATGTTCTGTTTATTGTGGTGACAAGGTTTAGGTCCCTAGAGCGTGTAGCTCAGAGGGATTGGGATTTTTTTAAGTGGAGCATGTCCAACAGCTCTAGGTTTGACATAGCTTTGTAAGTTAGGCAGAGATCGCCTCTGAGTAGGCGATATGCGACGGAGTAAAACTGGAGTTTTTTTGAGATGGTCTGCATAGGGCATCTGTTTGAGGCCAGTAATCTTCTTTTTGAGGTATTTCTGTGGCCTTTCCAATTGTTGTAGATGTCTTGTGAGGTACATACCAAAAGGGGCATTGTACTCTATAATGGGTCAAATGAGTGATGAGTAGAGGGGAACAATGAGCTCTTTTTTTCTGGATGAGAAACCTTTTGTGATGAGGTGAGCCACGTAGATGGAGTTTCTGACCACTGTAGCAATGAGATTATCAAAGGAGAGACTACTGTCCCAAGGTCTCTTATCACATTTTTAGCATTAAGTAGACTGCCACCTATGTGGTAGTTCATGGGTACAGAGTTTTTACCTAAGGGGATGACAATACACTTTTTGGCATTGAGCTTCAGGCCATGGCTTTGACACCAGGCATCTGTCTCAGTGAGGCCCTTTTGTAGCATGTCTACATTGTTAGGAGTTTCGATTATGGCTCCTAGTTTGCAGTCATCTGCAAACTTTGTTAGCCAAAGACCTTCTGTGTTAGCCTGTACTTCTGAGAAGTAGATACCAAACAGGAGAGGACCCAGGACTGAACCCTGTGGTACTCCACTTGTCAGTGGTCTGAAATCAGATTTGGAGTCTGCTACTTTCACAGTGTGGGTTCTGTCCGTGAGCCAGTTGGCAATCCATCTTGTGACATAGGAATTTCTACCTAGTTTAGTGAGCTTATCTATAATTCCAGAGTGGGGGATGGTGTTGAATGCCTTGGCGAGATCTAGATAAGCGGTGTGAACCAGCTTACCCTCATCTATGGCTTTGGTGACTGCTTCAAAGAAGTCAATCAGGTTTAGGAGATATGATCTGCCTTTTATAAATCCGAACTGGGTAGGGTCCAGAGTTTGGAGATTATCAATGTCTATGTTTATGAGTTCCATGATGATACGTTCCATGGCCTTGCAGACCAGGCTCATCAGGCTAACGGGACGGTAGTTCCCGTGGTCCATCGTGGCTCCCCCTTTGTGGAGTGGGATAACCGTTGCAGTGTGCCATTCATTGGGCATGTAATAACTGTTATTGGTATAGTCCTTTGTTTCTTTAAGTGTCTAATGAATTTTTTTTATTTGTTGTATTGGTAGCCACAATTTATCATCTAACTCAAATTTCCTTTTGATTTGATCTAGTGTGAGTAATGTATTGCCATTGAGTATTTGATACCAATATTTCACTTCTTTTTCTTTAAGCTCTTTAATTACATTTGAATCAATGGTAGTTATACATTCTTGTTTACAAGCTATAGGATGTAATATAAAAAACATGTCTTTATATTCGGGTTCTTGTTTATATATTTTCTAAACAGTATTATTGTTTCAGTAACAATTATATACTTTGTTTTTATACTTTTATTAAACATTATGTTATCTCTTATCACATTATACAATACTTTTGCTGGATTTATATTACATTGTTTATGGGCTGAGTTACTAATGATATTACATATAGATTCATGAATTAATTATCATTTGGCTTTATAGGTTGAGTTCAGCCATAGAGTAACTGTTTTAGTAATAGATGCCAATGAATAAATCTCCATATCTGGTAGACTAAGCCCACCCTTCTCCCAACCTTTTAAATGGTTGTTAAGCATTATTCTAGGCTTATTGTTAAACCAAAGGAAATTCAGCATCATTTTATTGTATTGCTGTATAATCTTCTTAGTAGGAGGGATAGAAAATGATTGTATATAATATAACAATTTTGGGAAAATGATTGATTAAATTATAAACAACCTATTTTCCATTGTATAAAACATCTTATTCCATTTCTGCATTAATGATTTCATTTGACTTAGTATATTAATATTTATTGTTTCTTTAGTGTTGCTAGTTAGTAAGATTCCTAGATATTTAATTTTATTATCAGGCACTTAGTACTTAATAAAGTATTTAATTCCCTTTTATTTGAGGTAATTCATATAATTTTAGTTTTTATTTCATTAAATGCAAGACCAGAAATAGTTTGAAAGAAGTTCATTGTTTGGAATAATTCAGTTAATGATTTATCTTTATCAAATATTGTCAACAGGATGTCATCAGTAAATAACTGTATTTTCATTTCTAAGTTATTCACAGTTACTATGCCTTTAATATTTGTATTCATTCTAACATAGATAGCAAAAGGCTCAATTGCTAATGTGAACAGTAGGGGTGAAGGTTGGCATCCTTGCTTAGTTCCTTTTCTAATAGTTATAGAAGTAGAGAGACATGGCCCAATCTTAACATAGGCCAGAGAATTTTCATATAGTGTTTTAATTAAGAATCTGAATTGTTGTAAACATATTCTTCTAGTGCCACCAATAAATAATTCCATCTATTGAATCAAAGGCTCTATTAATGTCTAGACTCACCAGAGATATGTCTCTCTTACTTAAATCAACATAATCTATCAATGCAAGAATTCTTTTAATATTATCGTAGGTGTTTCTATATTTTATGAAACCTGTCTGATCGTGATCAATTAATGATAGCAATATATGTTTAATTCTCTCTGTATGTATTGTCATAAACATTTTGTAATCTACATTTAACAATGAAATGGGCCTATAGGAAAAACATTCTGAGGCATTTTTTTCAGATTTCAGAACAGGTGAGATATATTTCCAAGAACGTGGAACTAATATTCTTTTTTTAACCTGGTTAAAAACCTTCAACGATAACTGTTTAGCTTCTTTGGGCAATAACGTATTCATTTCTGGTGTTATGTTTTCATTTCCTGGTACTTTATTGGGTTTCAGTTTTTTAATTTGATTCTGCAACTCGGACATTGTTATTTGCTTGTCAGTGTGTCTACTCTGTTGTTCCTGTATCTTGAGGTTTATATTAGTCTGAAGGAAGTTTCTAATTGTTTCTTCCACTTTCATCTCTATGCTGCTAGTATTAATTTTTTTGATAGTGCGACTGAAATGTTTCTAGAATGCTGTTTAAGTCTGAGACTTTCATATTAATGTTGTGATCATATATTTCTTTTATTTGATTCATTTTAATAACTTTTTTAGTTCTATTTACTATTTTCCTTTGATTCTTCAGTCATTATTATGAGGTAATATTTCAGTATATAGGTTCATAGGTTCAAAGGTGTGTACTAGGCTAATGGCTGTGGAGCCTTTACAAGCCTAGCCCATAGGATTACCCTGGCATCGTGCCACCCGACCTTAGCTCACAGTACCTCTGTTGAGTAGAGCCACTGGAGTGATCCCTGGGGTGAATTTTCTATTTCCCATCCGCTCATCAAGATTTCTCTTGAAGAGGGCCAGTGAGGTGCTCTGTTTGACATGTATGGGAAGTCTATTCCATAGCATGGGCAGTCTCTGGGTTATGAACCTGTCCCTCCAGCTTGTTCTGTTGATTGTGGTAATGAGGTTGAGGTCTCTAGAGCATGTTGTGTGGAGGGATTGGGATTTCTTTAGATGTCGCATTTCTAACAGAGCTGGGTTAGACATGGCTTTGTAAGTCAAGCAGAGATTGCCTCTAAGTAGGCGATATGAGACAGAGAATAGTTGGAGTTTTTTGAGTCTGTCCATATAGGACAAGTGTTTAAGGCCTAGGATTGTCTTTCTGAGGTACTTTTGTGGCCTCTCCAGTTGTTGCAGGTGTCTAGTGAGGTACATGCCAATGGGGCATTGTACTTGATGATTGGCCTAATGAGAGCAGAGTAGAGGGAGACAATGACCTCTTTCTTCCTGGATGCAAAACCCTTAGTAATTAGATGTTTCACATAGAAGGACTTTCTGACCACAGTGGCAATGTGGTGGTCAAAAGAGAGGTTGCTGTCAACCTGTGTTACCAGATCTCTTATAACATCTTCTGTGTTCAGTGGACTACCATCATTGTGGTAATTCATGGGAACTGGGTTTTTCCCAAAGGGGATGACGACACATTTTTTGGCATTGAGCTTAAGGCCATGGTTCTGTCACCAGTCATTGGCCTCGGTGAGGCCTTTCTGAAGGATGTCAACATCACTTGGGGAGTTAATAATAGCTCCCAGCTTGCAATTGTCTGCAAACTTTGTCAGCCAGAGTCCCTTTGTGTTGGCCTGGACTTCAGAGAAGCAGATACCAAACAGGAGAGGACCCAGGACTGAACCTTGTGGGACTCCACTCATGACTGGTTGGCAGTCTGACTTGGAGTCAGCTACTTTCACATTGTGGGTTCTATCTGTGAGTCAGTTTGCAACCCACCTAATGATATAGGAGTTGATGCCTAGCTTAGTGAGTTTTTCTATGATTCCTGAGTGGGGAATGGTATCAAAGGCTTTGGCCAGATCAAGGTAGACTGTATGAACCACCTTTTCTTCATCCGCAGCTCTGGTGACTGACTCAAAGAAGTCAACCAGGTTAAGCAGGCATGATCTATCCTTCAGAAAACCAAACTGTGTGGGATCCAGAGTTTGGAGATTCATTATATCCTTATTTATTAGATCCATGATGATGTGTTCCATAGATTTGCATATCAGACTCATCTGACTAATGGGGTGATAGTTCCCAGGGTCTGTAGTGGTTCCTCCTTTGTGGAGAAGGATGACTGTAGCAGTGTGCCATTCGGTAGGGACAAAGCCTGAGGTGAGGCTGTGATTGAACAGGGCACACAGGTGAGGTGCCAGTTCACTCTGTAGTTCATGTAGAACACAGCCATGGATATTGTCAGGTCCCATAGAAGCTGTATTCTTGGCCTTGGAGAGTGCTGTTTTAACCTGTGCAGCAGTAATACTGGGTGCCTGGCAATCTACTAGTATTGTGATTGGTCCTTTGGTGGGGGAGAGAGTGGTAAAGCTGGCACTGAATCTGTCGGCCAGTATATTGGCAATATCTGTTGGCTCTGTATAGTAGGTACCATTGAGCAATAGCTCAGAGCAAATCTGGGTATTGCTGTGGAGATTTTTTACATAACTATAGAAGGCCTTGTGGTTGTCTTTACTATCTGCTGTAATTCTATTTTCATAGCTAGCTTTAGAGGATTTGATGAGGGATCTCAATTTTTTGCTGAGGCTGATAAGGGAGTTTTTCCAGTCTTGGGACTTCACCTTATTCCGCATCAGTTTCCTCCTTCTGTTGTAGAGTTTGTTTATGTCAGGGGAGCACCAGATTGGCTTCCTTTTTTTGGAGGAGAGTGGCTTAGTTCTATTGGGTATGGGGAGATCCATGCATTTGTGTACATGTTTGTACAGTGCATTGGTGTATGATTCAGCTTTCATGCAATTATTCTTCATTTGCATGGGTGCCATGAAGTAACAACCTCTGTTTTTAAGAGCCCAAAGTTAGCTTTGGAGAAGTTTTTCATGGTGGTTACCTTTGTGGTGCGGGTGGGAGGGATGTGGATTTCCAAGGTGATTATTTTGTGGTCAGATCTAATCAGGGAGGAGTTGACTATTGGTGTAGAGCAAAGGTCGCCCATGTTTGTAATGACCAGGTCAAGGATGTTGCTACCTCTAGTGCGGGTAAGAATGAGCTGGTCCAGGGACTGGAATTAATGAATTCCAGGAAACGTTGGGGAAATGTATTGGTACATGAGTAGTTTTCCCATTTAATGGAGGGGTAGTTGAAGTCACCCAGTATGAGAGTGTTAGGTTGGACCCTAATATTCTCCAGGGTGCTTAGGAACATGGAGTGTGAGTCTTGGGACATGTTTGGGGATCTATAACAGGCTACAACCTGAATCGCTGTCTTACTCAGTGTTAGCTGCACCTGAAGTATCTCTGATGCGTTATGTTGGGCTACCCAGTCTGGAGGTGTGCGCATCCTTTATGAATATGGAAACACCACCACCTTTGGAGCTTCAGTCTAAGTTCTGGGGCCGAAAGGTGTGCAATGAGTTATAGCCTGGTAGTGCAGGGGTGCTTTTTGCTGTCTTGAATCAGCTCTCTGTTATAGCACAAACGTCGATGTTCTCCATTTTAAGGAGTGCTTCGAGCGAGTGCATTTTGCAATTTAGACTTCTAGCATCCTATTCTTTATCTTTCATTGCTAAATCATTAGTTAATTGACTATGTCCTTTTTGTATATTAAGTTTAATAATATCTGTTTCATTTGAAGTTCAGTTAATTGCTTGTTCCATTGTTTCCTTTTACTTTTGTACCAAGTTAATGTTCTTCCTTACATGTATGCTTTTAATGCATCCCATACATAGATTTCCCAAGTGTCTTCATTTATGGTTAATTCAAGAAATTGTTGTAATTCTTTTATATAAAATTCTTTAAACACTTTTAGATTCATTATATAGGATGGTATTCTAGTGATTGTCACCTTTTGTTTGTTATGAACTTCTACTTCAAAAGTAATGGCATTGTGGTGTTAATGGACAAGAGATTACTTTAACGTTGCTACGAAAGGCGGTTATTTCCTTTGATATATACTGTATACTCTATCTATTCTTCAGTGTGTATTATACCTATGTGGAAAAATGTATAATGCAGAGAATCTTTGTCTGCATTTCACAAACACATACCAACACTTAAACCAGTTTCTTTCTTTATTACGATCTGGTACCTCGGCCTTTCGCCTTCAAAGGATCATAAACATAGTGTGCTACCAACAGTATATATACACATGAAATAATGCTGATTAGCACAACCTTCTCATATTAGTTAAATTAATTAATTAATTGGTCAATCAAGTCTTAAGATGATCACATAGTTTTTAAAGTGCCTTAAAGTAATACATCCAAAGTGCACACAGTGTATAATATAATATCAAAAAATTAAATAACTCTATCTCTAATCTAAGAATTAATTTTATTATAATAATAATAATAATGATAATCATATTAATAATTTAAATACTTAACTCCAAATTCAGTCCATAGGGCTTCAGTGTGTTATATTTCAAAATCATTCTAGTTTCTAATTCAAGTAGTCTTTGAATATAAATTCCCCCACTTTCAGAACAAAATGGCTTACCCAAAATACAAAACCTCAAACTATTTGGGCAACCACCATGTTTATCAAGAAAATGTTTGGCCACAGGACTAACTTCATTATGGTTTTTAATATCTCTTAAATGTTCCAGAATACGAATTCGAACCATCCTTTTAGTTTGTCCTATGTACCATATATTAACACAAGAACAACCCAAAATGTATACTACCCCTACTGATTTACAGTTGAAACGATATTTAGGAGAAAATGTGACACCATTAATCCTAGTAATGTTACTGGCCTTCACACAGAGGCTGCAGTGACCACATGGATAAGTACCTAATGGGAGACTCCCTCTCTCATCACCTCTTTTAAAGAAGTTATAATTTAATAACTCCTTCAAATTTTTCCCTTTCTTATAAGAAAAAGTTATATATTTGGGAAACAAATGGCCTATGTTCTCATCCTCATGAATTAAATACCAATATTTCCTCACTACTTTTGTTAATTCTTCAGATAAAGGGGAAAATTTTGTAACAAAAAATAATTTTTCTTCATTATTATTTCTTCCTCTAATCTCAGATACTGAAGAATTCTGTCTATCCAGTCCACCTTCCAAATTCCGATATTCACTATAATTAGCAATACCAAGTATTTTATTTTTACACATTAATAAATGATCTTTATTATAACCCCTCTTTATTAACCTTAACTCAACATTATTTAATTCTTTATGTCTCTCATTTTCATCACTAGTATGGTCAAAAATTCTTTGGAATTCACCCAAAGGTAATGACCGTATTAGATGTCCAGGGTGCATACTCTCCGCATGTAAAAACATGTTTACCAAAGTATCTTTCCTGAAAGGTCTAAAACCAATGTAATCATCTTTATGATATAATGTTATGTCTAAGAAATTAATCTTATCCCTATTATATTCAAAGGAGAAGGTCAAACCATGATCATTATTGTTCAAATTATCAAAAAATTCAAAAAATTCAGTGATATCACCACTGCATATCAGAAAAAGATCATCAATAAATCGCTTATAGACTATTACATTCTTTTTATAAAAGGAAGTGGGATAAATGTATAGTTTTTCAAAAAATCCCATATACATAATGGCATATGAGGGCGCAAATGCGGCCCCCATAGCCGTTCCTTTTAATAGCAGAAAAAAGTCATTATTAAAGCAAAAATAGTTATGGGTAAGACAAAATTCTAACAATTGTATCAAGAATGTAGTTCTAGGTCCATCTCCCAACATATCCTGGACTGCTGCTAACCCCCATCTTTTATTAATGTTTGTGTATAGTGACTTCACATCTATGGTTACCCAGTAGTACCCAGTACCCAGTAGTAGTTGTTACTCCATTTCATTTGAAAGAGCTCATTTATTAAATCCTGAGTGTTTGAAATATGTGCTGTTACTTTGGATAAATGTTTTTTTAAATGAAAATCCAGAAATATGTTAACATTACTAAGAAAGGATCCTATTCCTGACACTATTGGCCTACCTGGCGGTTTTTCTAAACATTTATGCACTTTTGGTAAGGCATAAAATATCGGTGTCAATCTTTGTCTGCATATTCATTAACATTTAAGATTATAGAGTTCAACAAATTCTGCTAGTGTTTTTGATGTTGCAGTTTTCCTTCTGGTATTTATCATCTAGTATACAATTGAAATCCCTAGCTATTATTAAGTTCCCTTTGGAGTGCTGGATTACTTCTTCTAACTATTGTTTAACTATACTTGCACTCAAGCCAGGTATCCAATAAAAGTTAATAAAAGCATACAGTTTACCATTTATTGAGATAGTTGACATACAAAGCATCCCAGATTTATCTTGATATGAGCTTATTATTTTAGACATAATGACATATTTTTTCCATAAAATCATTACCCTTCTTGTTTTTTTTTCTTATGTGATAAACTTGTTAATACTGTATAACCACTGAAGCTGAATAAATTAAGGTCTTCAGTTAATAAATGTGTCTCTTGCAGAAATATCAGTTGTGGGTTTATAGTTTTAATATATTTAAGTAAACTTAGTCTATTACATTTATTATTCAACCCATTAACATTAATTGAGATCACCTTCATATTTAAATGCTAGTATATGTAGATTTAGTTGAACTTGTATTCCATTAGGCAGAATAGGCAGAATTATGTATAAAAGTTCTTGTTTGTGTACAGCTGTGAATAATAAAAACTGTTTTAGTTTCCTTTTAGTTTGACTAATATACTTAGGCAAGTAAAAAAAAAACATTGTAGTATCAAAACCTCAACCATGAACCCTTTTCTATCCATGGGGTTATTGTAACCCCTACACTTAAGATGACAAAGCATCAAAATGTCTCTCTCCCTATCACAGGCAGTATACTCTGAGTCTGACAAGTCATTTTTAGTCAGAAAGTATGTTATCATTCTATTTGATAATTATAAAAGTAAACCTATGGTTATTAACCAGTCTGATATGTTCTAAATTCAGTCTACTAAGGTTGACAAGAATTAACAATCCCAATAACATATCAAGAAATCATACAGGTTGATATGAATCATCTTTAACCAGAGAAATTGTCATACAGTTTTGCTTAAATATAGGCTACACTGCTGTACTTATGAATTTTATAATGGATGTTTACTATAAGCAAATCTTTCTACATTCCTTCTTGTGTTAAAACCTTCTCTTTTTTTCTTTTCTAAGTGTAAGCAACACAAAAACAAGTTGAAAACCCATATGTTAGTTAGCTTGTATAATTTATGTTTGGATATTGTTTCCCTGGTTTACTTAGGGTAGAATATTTCAAAGTTATTATGCAACTTGTAGAAGTGTTATATGTATGTAATTATAGACATTTTAAAAGTCCTGAAAAGGCAAAGTGTAACTTATGTAAGCTTAAAACAACCCTATAAATAGAAGGATTTGGTTTATATACAATATTATTTAACATACTAACAATCCACATTGAATTGTAAAGTCAGAGGACAATGCTGCAGTCAGCATAATTGAACTGATATGGATAACAGTAAGGTATTGAGCAAATTACCTTTTCTGAGTTAACAGACTGAGAAACATTTACTTAACTAACTCAATCTGTATCACATTAAAACTATTTTAAACGTTTCACTTGTATATGCTCTTATTGTAATGTTCAAAGTTACCCTTTTACAGATAGTTGTAGCCTTAGATTTATTGCTTTTATCTAATGCCATGACTGCTCTATCAGTGTAAAAGGACCACAGAACTCTATAACTTACATCATCCTTCATAGATTAACAAGAAACGTCAGCAAATACAGAAACTGTAATCAGCAACTTTTCCCTACACATGACTTCTATTCTTATGGTTTGCAGATAAGTGTCAGTGTGGACTAGATATGTGGACTACAGAATGAAATTGCCTTCTCTTATTGGACTATTTGTTTTTGAGACAGAAGACTTTAAAATCAATAAATTGATTGTAATGAAAAAGTAGATATTTAATCAGTAAACGTGTAGACTTAACATGAAATCTGTAAAGCAAAACTGTTTTTTTCATTTTTACTATATGTTTTACTAAACCGTTAAATTATAATCTGTGGTAAACTATTAATACACTTAGACTGAAATTGTATAAGTGTCACTTTAAGAGCTTAGAATGATAAAACAACTATATCTGATTGCTGTAAAGCAGTGACATCTCCATGCTTCTTTTAATTTCATTTTAGTGCCCCTATTTGACTGTGGGAAAACCCAGGCTTCAGAACTGCTTCATGAAGTTAGGTGAAGAGTTCTAAAACAAACAAAAAAAACAGTGCAATCAGCTCTCATTTCCAGCGGGAACATTTTTATGACATGTATTACCACAGTTTAGTTTAAAAAAAAAAATAAAACAAAAAAAAACTTTCTTTAAGAAACCGATCATAAATACCGTATAAATGAGTTCATAGGTTCATAGGTTCATAGGTTGGTACTAGGCTATCAGCCCTAGGGCCTATACAAGTTATTATACATCTTAAAACATTTCGCGTGTAAATCATGTACTGTAAAAACTAATTATTTATCTAAATTAAACACATTATTAAAACTTTGTTAGAAGAGAAGCAAGGCTATCAAATATAAATATAAGTAAAGAGTCAATGCGACCAACATTCAAATGACACTATTAGTATCATCTCCAGCACAACCCAAACACAACTATCCCCAGTTGTCATTCAATTCCTTAGTGTGTATTAGGTAACCCATAAGCATTGTTAACAGGAATAACAGTTCCTATACTTATGACTGTATTGTCTATTTGATTTAAGTATTAATGCTGGTTATAAATTTAAAGTAGTAAAGATAAATTAACATGAGTTACCTTTTCCTGATGGTGTAAAGTGCTGAATATTTATATTTCCCTATCCATAAACTGCAGGTGCTTAATAATGCAAAAAAAAATTTATTTTAACAAGTAAATAATGAAAGTCATTTGTCCTTCATTTTTTTACTTTTCTTTCCTGTTTTCTGTCAGTTATTCTTCTCAGCCTGACGTTTGAGGCTAGGCCCCAAACAATCCATTTCTTCTGTTTGATCTAGGAAGTTGTTTTTAGAAAGAAAAGAAACTGCAGTATCCAGGGTTTCAAAGGTTCTGCTGCCTCTGGGAAAACAATGCAAAGTCTGGGTGGAAATAAAAGATGAACTTTTAATTGTTGTTGTTTAAGTTTCTTAATTAGTGGTAAACATTCCTTCCTTTTTGATGCCACTGTAGAAGAGTAGTCATTATCAAACCTAATAATGTTGTCGTTATATTTAATTGGGGAATTGGTCCATGCTGACTTCAGAACCAGTTTTTTGTCCTGTGAAGAGAAAAAATGAACTATGACAGATCTTGGTTTGGTTTTGTTTTTGTTGTACATGGTTGATTTAGTCAAAGACCGATGTGCCCTCTCAATTCCATATGAAAAGGCTTCTTGCAGATTTAAAGCTTTGGGAAGCCAGGTTGTGAGGAAATTGATCATATTTTGAGCCTCCACATTTTCAGGTAAACCATAAATCCAAAGATTATTCCTCCTGGATTTGTTATCGAGATCATCCACTTTATTTATTTAAAGATGTATTTTGCTTCAAAAGAAATTCCACTTGTAGTTCTTGTTCTGTTAATCTCCCATCCAGGCCATTTAATGAGTTTTCCAGCCTGGTTATTTGGATCTTTTGTTGCTGCATCATTTCTTTTAAAACCTCTATGTGTCTGGAGGTTTCTTCTTAATTCAAATCCAACTTACTGTCCATTTTAGCAAACTGTTTGGTTAGGTCAGACATGTTGACTAATAAGGTTTGCAGGTCCTTCTTTGAAGACTGGTCTTGAAAGTTGTATTTTGAGTTGCTCATCTTGTGACACTATCAGTAGCCTTTCTGTTGCAGTTTCTGGCAGGAATTGTGTTCAATACCGGCAATTTTTTCTGATAAAACAAACAAATGACCTTTAAATATTATACCCTGTAATTTTTGTGAAGAAATTAGTCTGGTTTTCAATTTTTCCTGTCAGTAAATATAAACACTGTTAAAGCTTAAGAAAAATGCTGCTAACTAGCCTGCATCTTGGCCATGCCCCCGTATGTCACAAAGTCTTAATGTCAGTTCCATACATTCTGCTCTTCTGCACATATTTATTGATCATTCATCCAGCCTGACAAATGTAGCCATCTCTAGCAGCATTATAACATATTTATTAGCATGAAATTTATTTCATCATTCTTGCTTTATTTGGGAGGCCTGAATGTTTTGCTTTTATGGCAGTGATGTGTAAAGATGGATGGGAGGTAGAGTGGTAAAGGGAAAGTACATCAACTAAATCATACAAGATAAGTTCAACTACTTTAAAATACCATTCTGATTAAGACCATGTGAAAATGTGCACACACACACACACACACACACACACACACACACACACACACACACACACACACACACACACACACACACACACACACACACACACACACACACACACACACACACACACACACACACACACACACACACACACACACTACTTCTATTACTGTTGGTACTACTTCTACTAAAGCGAAACATGTTTATCTAATATTACACAATCCAATCAAATCCCACCATTGGTATTATTCCTATTGTCATTCCCTTTAAAGAAACAATGATATTTATTTGACTAGTAACAGCAAAACTGTTTTTCAGGTTAGGAGACACCTCCCTCCCTCTTTTACACACACACTCCTGCACCTACTTACACACTTCTTACACACACACACACACACACACACACACACACACACACACACACACACACACACACACACACACACACACACACACACACACTTACCTCTCACTTGTGAGTTCATGGTCCACATTTCAAACATCTTCCTGGATTCAAATTCCATGCATACGGAAGACGAAGATGTAAACATCAAGTTGCACAGAAGCAGAATATGGAAACAGGTCACACATACTTGTTGCGTCAATGCAACTGGATGCAAAGGGCATCTGCATTTTTCTTAAAGAAGAACACCCTTAAAAACATTTTTTTTAATAATTAAAAAAAAATAACTCCCCCAGCCAGTGGCAAAATCCAGGTGGGTGCAAGTGCACCCCCTTGCACCTGCCTGTGGGCATCCATGCTCCTGGAATACAGATTGCTCCTTCTTTGAATCTTAATTTATATTATAATTATGAACTCTTGCTCAGTTTGAACCAGTTCATCAGGCTGAATTGAGGTTCATGACTTGGAAAACAGTCTTACTTATTGCTCTGACCTCTGCAAGAAGAGTATCTTAGTTTCAAGTTCTTATGGGGGGGTCAACCTTATCTCATTTTCCACAAAGATAGAGCCTGTCTAAGAAGTATTACTTTATTAATGTCTACAGTGGTATCTAAGTTTACCTTAAGTCAATCTATCCATCTCCCATGTATTCTTTTCAGAGCCTAAAAGTGAGGGAGAAAAAGATACTCCTTACCTTGGATGTCCATAGATAACTCAGCTGCTGTTCTATTGATTTATTGAAGTTGTAGGGTGGTTGTCAACAACTGAGGGCACACAGGACCTGTCACAGAGAGAAACATGTACCATGTAATGAATTCTGCAGTAGCTGTGTCCAGTCTCACATTAAACACTTCCACAAAACTCTGACAATGTACATCACGCTAATGACACCACCACTTCCCTGAACAGTCTTCTGAGTGCCTCACAATAACCAGGCCATAACAAACACTCACATGCATCAGTGCACACATACACACACACACACACACACACACACACACACACACACACACACACACACACACACACACACACACACACACACACACACGATTAACCTGCACACAGTGTCTGCTGCTGACCCCTGTCACTGTGGTCAGTTAGATCAACCACAAACTCCTGAAAAGGTACTTCCTCTGCTGCTTACTCTGACACAGCCTCTATCTTAATGGCAATACTCAGCTTTATCTGTTTGTGCTCAAACATGTTGTGCAACATTGCTCAACTTAAATATTTTGCTGTGTGTTTCAGAAGAATAAAGCAAGGCATAACCAAAGCATTCACATGGAGAATTTTGCCTTCACCATTACAAACACACATTTGACAAGGGGAAAAAATAGCTAGGCCATACAAAAAAAAAAAACACACTTTCAAACCCTACAACATAGGGGCTGTGCTCCACACCCCCCCTAACTAAATATACCAACTCCGAGATTGCATACAGTGGGGAAAAAGACAAATCCCCAATGATGGCTGAATGATGTTTTCCCCTGGGAAAAAAATTGCTGACTTGGCTGTTCAGGTTTTAGACAAGTCAATATTACTTTGTCGATTAGGATGTGTTCAGTGAACATGTCTTTTGACATGGTAATATTGATCCATGTATTGCAGACTACCTAACAGTTGTTGGAGTGGAACTGATTGGTATACCATTACCCCTGTGTCTATGTCAGGACTTGTTGTCAGTAGCGCTGAGTACCTCAGAGACTTGTACAATTTTATAAAAAGCCCACATAGTAGTGTCTCTCCCCCCTGTTGAATGTGGAAGCCACATATGCCTCTCCATGTGCTGTGGCATGTCATCAAGAAACTTATGTAGTATTCATGAGACAGATACCGAGGAATAGACTGAATGTGTCCCTACCTGGTCACCGTTGAGTCTTGTAGCCAAGATTCACAATGCTACACACACATTGGTGTCAACACTAGTGGGTATTCCATGCATCTATTGAACCTGCATGTGAAGGTGACAAATCTGTACCAGTTCCTGCATGGTTTCCCCATCTACCACTAAGACAATCCTAGTTTTCCAACCCCATCATCTGCAATGCCATGGAAGAAATGAAATGTTGGGCACTGTTGGATTGTGGTCACTGGTTGTGAGAGTGACCTTGAGCATATATATTTTGTTGCTGCCCTTAATATCATAACACCGTCTTCTGTATCTGGGCACCAGGATTTTATGATGTAGAGTCATACTGGTGATCTAGGTTCATTGCTCAGTTTTTTATACCGTTATCAATCATTGCACTGTATTGTTTACCCTCATATGCTGTTCCCATAGCTCTCATTATAATAATGCTAGTCATTTTCATATAAATATATGCTCATTTGCATGTTATACTATCGGTGATATCTTGTGATCTTGGGTGACAATAATACGCTTGTCTCTGAATCTCCCCTGCCTGTGTGCCACTGCTTGTCTCACAGTTTCATCTTTCTTATTACACAGCTTGTTTCTGAATCCCAAGGACACTATGGCCAGCCTAAGGGTTGTGATTGATACACTCATTCAGTTCCCATTTCACTACTCTGTGACCATGAGCAAGTCTATAAAGCAGACAGTGTTTCAGGGTACCCTTGATAATGAGCATTTGTGTACACTGGATTAATCTAGTCATTAAATAAATGAAAACATGTACGTTTTTTTTCTCTTGTTTGTCCTACATGATGATGAAAATAACATAATTATGTTTAGCCAATGCTTAACACAGAAATCTATATCTTGGTAAATGAATTGGTTTGTTGTTCCATCAAATGGGATACAAACGCATGGTAAAAATGGGGCATACAAATCAAAATCAAATTGCCATTGATTTGGGCAAGCTAATATCATGCACAGTATGACTTATATACAATAGATTTTATGGTATATGTTCCCTTGTGATTCTCTTTTTTTATTATGTCCTCTTTCTGTCAGACGTTTCAGTTTATTCCTACTAGTGCAAGTGTACATTTGGCTTTGTCTACTGGCCTGTTTTCTGAGCCAACCACTAAGATACTGCTAGATTTCCAACTCCATTGTCCAGGAGTCAGTCTGAGGAACAGGAGAAGTAGATTTGTTTAACTATGGTACCAATTATTTCTAGAAGACAAAGAAACAATAATTTCAGCTATTATGAAAAACAATGTTACGTGTAAGATATACATTTGCCTGTGCATTACCTGTTTAATACAATACTCTACTTTTGTTAAGCAGAACATCAACTGAATGCTCTTTTTTCTGTAACTCTATAGCAGAGCCATCTTATCTATAGTGATATTGATCATATTCCTCTGTTCTCTACGTAAAAGTATTAGCCTTTAACCTTCAGATGTCATAACACACAGGAAAAAATTCTAAGACTGTAAATATTATCCTGATTCATTATCTTCCATGTTCGTTTTCTGCTCTAGATTGAGATTCTTTTAGAAATATGTGTATGCTGCTTTTTACCTTAAAAAATGGCATACAAATTTTCCATCTACAATCATAAGTTTTGGAAGTGTGTTCCTTCCACCTTTGGTAAAGAGCAATACATCACTGCCATCAAATTAGCCCTGAAATCATGGTGAAAAGTACTTCAAAAATCATGAAACAAATTGGCTTTATTAGTTACATATAGTTTTTCTGTAAATTTCTTAGAGAATAAGTATCCTTCTAGCTGTTCCCATGAGATATTAAGTTTTAGTCATAAAACTAACTGTACTTGTAAAACCAGGGCATTATCAAGAGAAATCTAATTCACTTACGCAAATCAACACATCATACTCTGTTGTTACACCAAGTCACGCTCTGATTTTATTCAGTGGTTTTATATGCAAAATCTGGGATGGTGTGCAATATCTTTTCCTTCAACAAACCTTAGACGATGGCTAACATCAGAATCAGGAGGCTGAGATGCATTTATTTTTATCTGAATCAGCTGTGCATTCTGCAGCTGTACAACATATTCAGTAATTCCTCTGCAACACCAAGTATACTTAACCTTATAATAATTCTTTTTTAATTATATATTTTTAATTTATTATTTCACAGTTGTCACATAATGCATGCATACATTTGCAGTGGAACAGGTTCACCCATTTTGTCTACCTTGTATATACAATAGAGGATCTTGCATATCTTTGTACAATCTCTTTTCAAAAACAGCCATTGCTAGATTTTTGACTCTTGTATTTCTGTCTTCCTATCTGTCAATGTAATTTTCTTTCTTCATATCTTCTGTTTCCTTCCTTATTCATAAGGACCCTTCTTGGTCTTCATTCCCTATTTTCTGCTCTATGTTCCTTCTTATTTCCCCTTGCTTCTTGTCATTCCATGAGCATCAAACCATATCTTTTCTCAACTTTTCATATTATTCTGTCCCTTTTCCGACACCCTCTTATTTTTGGTCCTTTTATCACTTTTGTTAATGTGTTCACATTTGCCTCACAATGTACTTCATTCCAAACTCTTCACATTTTCATTTTGTCAGTGTCTAATTTTTTTAAATAGAATTAACATTTGTTTTATTTCCTGTATGCTTATTTTCCTTTGGTTACTTTTTAGGACAGTGTTTCCATTAATTCTCACTGTTTTTTCCATTTATCTCCCACCATTCTTCTACGATTTGCTCCCATGACTCCTTTGCCCATTCACATTCCTATTGTTTAACACAGAAATCTGTATCCTGGTAAATTGTTCATTGTTTCCCCAGCATCAAATAAAATGCACATAGTCATATTTCCAGTGACTGGACTTACAATAGTCTCTCCTAAATGTTTTATCCCATGCATAAGACCCTTGAAATTATCCCTGGTATGATCCCAGTTATTCTCATTAGGGGTAATATATAATTATCGATTATGTAGTGGCGGCTCATGCCATCAGACTGCAGGACCGGAGCCCCCCCCAGCTGTGGAAGAAAGAAAAAGATCATGTTTGCAAAAATAAAAAAAATATTTATAAAAGTATTTAATACTGGCTGCTGTAAGCGAGTCCGATTGACTTGCAAAGTCCCAGAACTCAAACTGCGCATGCTTGTCGAGTTCCTTTTTTTTTTTTTTTTTTTTTTGTATTTCCTGACTCTAAATCTGTATCTCTGGATTGTAATAAAAGTCCCAAAAGTCTGTGCGGTTTAACCCACAGTGAAGTGGGAGGGGATCAGACTGCCACATCCGCAGCCATGTACATGACGAGGACGGCTGGATGGCTACTGATTGGTTCTTGCTCTCTTCCCAAAAGAGAACGAGAAACAAATCAGTAGTACAGGCTAGCTAGCATGAGCAGTAGTTTCATTTGCTACTACTGACAGGTGCTAGCACCCTTGCTTTGCTGAAACAACTTGTGTGTTTGCTTTCTTTTGGGGGGGGGGGCTTCCTTTGCATGTGACTAGTTCATTCAGGCAGCGACTGAGATGAGGTTACAGAGCATTGATCTTATCTTTGGCTAAATCCCTTATCCACCGACTTCAATCAGTTTATTGTTCATTGGAGACAGCCAGTCGCTCATTTTGTTTTACTTTAAATTGAGGTAGGTGTGTGAGGCCAACTCCTCCTAATAGGACCTATAACTGCTCTGCTGTTGAATGATCAAATTAGAGAAAAAGGCTTTAGCATTTCTTAACACCATAAATTATTACTACAAACCAGTGGAAGGTAGTGTATTCAAAATTGTGGTGTTGTGGAGTGCATGTGAGCATATATTTCTTCAAACCACTGATTTTAATGTGTGTGGTATTTGTTAATTTGTTGTATTTCAGTTAGTATTTGAATATTTACTGGATTTATTTCCAATCTATTAAGTTTCAATGTAGTTTGTATCAATGATTTGATAAAGAACCAGGCATCAAGTAACTCCTTAGCCTGGGGACAATAAGGGTCCACCCTCAAAAAAGTGACCTCATTCTGAGAAAGTGAAACCAGACACTCAAGCCATTAACATGAGGTTATTATCAGGAGCTGCAGATCAGAAAGCATATCCTTGTGTTAAGTCAGAGCTGTCCACCCCAGGATGACCACGCTGATAGTGGTCATTCACTCCTATCCCCCTGGCAAGCTCTTACAAGTATCTGAGCTGCTAGCTGAACTTGAGTTCTTGTTATGCGTTCGAGGGTTTATTCTTCTACACTGTGGAGCGGGATTACGTTTTAGAGTTTGATGGTAGATAAGGAGGGATTGGTCAACATAGTCTGCCTGTTTCTCACAGTAAGCAGAAAAGCTGTAGTTCCTTTTTAACTAACATCTCACTTTTTGACATATTTCCCAGGGAGAATGACTGAATGAGAGAACATAGGAAGGTAGGCAGCTTACAGGATGCTGGCTTCTGTCAGCTGACCAGGAGTGGTTTAATAGCTGCAGTCCAGAAATACAGGTGGAGCCTGTTATTCACACCTAGGGCAGTGGGCATAGTTTCATCCACTACTGTAACACTGGACATTTTACATCTAGAACAGTGACCTATCTCTCAGACCACAGAATACAGAAGTATGACTGAAATGACAAGGTGTGTTCTTCCATATCTATAATGGGAGAGGAGAATGTGATTAGTAAAAGGGGAATTTATAAAATTTTTTCTAAGCTAACTATATACATGTTACTTTGTAATAAACTGATTCCATATTGATTAATTTCTCTATATCTCTTTCCATCTTGGTTAACACTGATTGCTGTATCCTTGTATAAAGTTTACATGAAACTTACAAAGAGCACCAGCAGCTTATTTCTGACATCAGTGTAGTGTTTAAATTGTGTCCCTAGTTTTTGAGCTTTTGTCACCCCCCACCAATAAATTTTGGCTTTTTCCAGATTTCTTGTGCTTCAAAGTTGAGAGATACAGTTGAGTGTCGAGTGGATTTTACAAGGAGTTGAGAGCTTGAAGAGAAGTTTAATGCTGCTTATGCTGAGTCTGCTTCTATTGTTAATAGCACAACAGGTAGTGTACTTGCTTTTGATGCAGAAGGCTGTGGGTTCTACTCCCACAGTATATAGATGCATTGGTGATAGTGTACTGTGTTGTATTTTAAAATGGGGTGGATGCTGCAGTCCTTAGAATGTCCTCTTTGGCAGAGATACCCTAGTAATGATGAACCTGTTATCAGTTTGCCCTCCCATTCCCAATTGCAATATTACTAGCTTATCATTTTTTAATGTAACATAGGCAATTTATTCCTCAATGGCAACAGGCACTTTATTTGTAGATGAAACAATGAAATATAAAGTTGCTTGCTAGCAGCAACCTTTTCATTAGTTACAAATCTCTTTAATATGGAATTATTTAGATGAGTTTTACTTCTGCAGAGATTGTGCATATGTACTGATACTGGTGGATTGTAGACGTTTGAGTAGACTTTTATGATGGAAATGTTCTGAACTGGGCAGTTTTGTCATTATTGGTGCATGCATTTTGTTTCACTATTTACTGGAAAATGTTCAAAACAATACATTTAAAATGCCGTCTAACAGCTGTACTGTATTATACAAGGAATATAATTTAATACAGTCAGGAAGGTGTATCAAAGAACATATGTATGTTTCCTGTGCAAGGAGCCTATGATTTGAAAACAGCCTAAAGTTAATCTTTATCTGCCACTGGACAGATGTGTTTTCTTTGAATGTGGGTTTCAATGTTGTTTCAATGAATGTGAGTTTCAAGGGCAGATAAGTTTTAATGCTAAGTCTATTTTTATTGTGAGAATGCATTGCTTTCTTCAGCAGGTGTCTATTAGTGTTTGTATTGTAAAATGTAAAATTAAACATTTAAATGAAATCCAAATAATCGTGGAAGTAAAACAGTATGCACATTACAGTGTTTATGGCAAATGGGGCAGAATAGCCAAGTAATGGGACATTGGAATAGCTGCAGGGGGAGGCCCCATTCAACCATGATTTTGTGAGGGGGGAAGGGTGGCAAACTCAGATAGCCCTGGCCTATACCTCTTAACTGTCCAGATTTTTGCAGAATGAATTGATTTTTGCTTTTTATTTTTGGTTTGTTCCTCATAACATTTGTGGTTTTCTGGCAAATTATTTAGGCATTAAGTCACTAAATAATGACAGACATTGAGTTTCAGACTTCATACTCTTCAGAAAAATGCGTGCTAAAGCAAGACCTTTGTTTTGTCAACTGCCTAAGTTTATACAAGGGCAATATTTACTATGTTTGTATGTTCCTCCAATATATTTTTCCTTATCCAGATTTCCTGCATTATTGAATTAGGTATATTGAAACCTCTCAACTGTTCCCGATTTTGGCTCAAAGTGTTGCTCTCCACCTAATAATCCCTTTGCAAAATAGCAAATTTGGAAGAAATCGTGAAGGGTTTACAGTTAATAAGTAATTGTAATGATCAGAGTTGTAGATTACTTTTGATTTCAGAAATGCATGTAGATTCTCTTATTTTGTCAGCTGCTCAAGTTAACAGTACTAATATTTAAATAAGTGTCCCCTCTTTGACAAGGTCCCAGCTGTATTGTGTGGCTGTTTTATATTTTTGCATCACATTTTTGGTCTGTTTTTCATAAAATTGTGGTTTTCTGGCCAATTACTGGCAAATCATTAAAGGCTGAAGTTAGAAAATAATGACTGACATTTGAGTTTCAGATTTCATACCCTTCAGAAAATTCACACTAACGCAAGACATACTATTCTATATAATCTTTCTAAGTTTATAAGAGCAATATTTAAAATTGTCCTTATTTGTCAGCCTTTGTCCCACTTCTATTTATGATTTTGTCCAGATTTCTTGGTCTGAGGTTGAGAGGTATGACAAATGTGTCAGGTCCATTACCATCAGCCAGAGACATTTCAAATTGTGACATACTTGTACCCCACTCCCCCATGTAGTGACTCTGGATGTGTCCAAGCAAGGCAAGGAACAGTTATGCAGTGTAAGTGTGAAGAGTATCCCCCATCCAAGTTAGGCACAAGTACTACAGTGGCTTTTCATCTGTCCTTGATTTTGCAAAATGTTCTGGTTTTCTGTCATATTTTTATACTGTTGATTTATGCTTCTTCTTATTCAGAAAATGCATGTTGTTGCAGGTACGTGTTTAACTATCAATGCTTTAATGACCATTAGGTAAGCTTGTCTGAGATTGTAAGATGCAAGTAAGCTTTAATAAGCATACTGTTAAAGCCTTTTTCTTGTTGCCATGCAGAGAATATTTACGTAACTAAATAGCGTATAAGCCTTGGTATTGAAATGCATATGATAGTATTTGTAATAAAGGAGAGGATTACAGTATTTTCAGAACCTCATTACATTTGTTGGAGACTTGCAGTCAACTTTGCAGGCTTTACACGTAAACTAAACAAAATGACTCTGTATCATGTGTGGTCCATAACCTGTGCAGTAATCCTGTAAGCAATTTATCTTGAGCTTGTTTCTTGTTTGCTGTTCATTTTTTACTTTGATCATGTTTTCCCCATGAAACAAGTAGATAGTTGTTGTTAGGCAGCAGGTCTTTTTTGGATAAGAAACATTTTTACAAGTGGGGGTATCACAGAGATTGCTACTTTTAGTATGTTACTTGGTACTTTTATAAAGGTGAATATAAATTATAATTAGAACTGCAGTGCAAGGAGAAGTGGTTTGAGTTGAGTGCTGCTTGTTTTTTATACTTGATTTTGACTAGCATTCCAGTAATGTATTTAAAAAAGTAATTTATTTTTTCATGCCTCACAGCCTTTTGTTTCCATCTAGATATTAAGTAAGCTGTCATGTAGTCAATGCATTGAAATATATTTTTTTCTTCTATACTTCATTTTGTCTTGATCAGACTCTCATAATGATGGCTTGGCAGCCAGGGCAGTGTAGTTAATTAAAGTCACAGTTTTTGTGGGTTTTAGCATAGCTCCACCCCTTTCTAGTTGGCCACACCCCATCTCATTGGCTCCACCCATTCCGCTGTCTCCTGAAGCCCCTCTTTGATTTGAAGTCACCAGCCGCCACTGCGACTATGGAATGGGTAAAGTTAATATAAAACTAAACAGGATAGGTTAGTTCAAACACCAAAATGGAAACTGGCTAAGCATAAAATGTATCATAACACCCCTTCCTTTATAGTTCCATCCTCTCTGCATTTTGGTACCACTAACTCCTTTTATTCCCATTCTTTCTTATCGCTTGGTTTATGTTCTGTTTTTCTTAGTTTCATGTACTCCTTTCCTATTTATTTATTCTGTTGATTTACCTTCCCATAATTTCTGCCATTTTCCAATTTCTTAGTTTGATTCCTTTAGCTTCATTCATTTCTAAGATCTGTTTTAAATTGCATGTCACATTGCTCTCCATCCTTCCCATCTCTGTTTCCAGCATTCCCATCTCTTCCAGAGTTCTCGTCCTAGCCCTGTTAACCAGTCCTACCTCCTGCTTGTTATAACCTGTCCAGGATTCCCTCCACCATCTTGTTCTGTCCTTCCTTTGTTACCCAGATTTCTCATTCTATCTTCCTTCTGAATTTTGCTCAGTCCAGAAGCCTCGACTCTTCTCTCTTAACCACTGCTGCAGATTATTTGACATCATTCCCTCATCACTGTCATTATTTTGCATCTGTCATGGTGGTCCCCGCTTTCAAATGAATCTGTCACATTTCTGTGGATCTGTCTGTCATTTCATTCCCTATTGAAGGAATGTGTGTCAGCAGTTACTGCAATTTTGTGATAAGCATCCCTTTTATTGTGTTAATCATGCCTGCCAGTGTGTTGGTTTTCCTTTTACACTTCTGTAGATTCCTTTCTGTCCGTAGTTTTTCCTTTCTACAGTGATCTCCTTTGTGTCTTTTCTACTATTTTGCATGCCTCTAAGTCTAAGTATCTTGCTCTTGGTATATGAATTATTTCATTTTTCCTCCTTTATTTCCTTCCAGTGTTACCGTGGTTATTTTTTAGGTTACACTCATACCTACCTGCTTTTTTAACCTTTTTTAGGTGACCTATTGCTACCTTGACTACCTTTTTATGCTTGCTGACATCTAAATGCAGTCATTCCAAAGCAGGCAAATGTATGCCTTCCCCCTCCATTTTCCATATCCTCTAGGTTTTCTCTGCCTCCCCTTTAATAGGAGAAATACATTTGCTAACAGTGGATGCACCTGCCATGTCCTGCTATGTATCTTTACTTCTTTCAATAATTTCCATTTGCTAGAGGTTTTGCAGATGGAGTATTTATATCACTCTCACCCATTTTACACATTGTCCCTTGTTCTATCCCTTCTAGTGCCTTAGCAGATGTCTCCATTTAACTAATTTAAATGCTTTTTAAATAGTGTATATCACCCCACATGTTCTTTGTCTGTCCTTTTCACATCTCTAACTGAATGTTATTAAGAGCTACCAGATGTCCATGGATGATCTGCCATGAACAAAATGTTGAACCTTTGCATTATGCTTTTTACCTTCATGCCTGTTGCTGGGTTGTTTGGTTCAGTGATAGCAGTTCAGTCTCAGCTTAAACTACCCCCTTATTTGGCTGATATGCCTGCTTATCTCAGCCCAGTGTGCTCTGTGTCTTGCATTCCTCCATTGATATGTAATCCACTGACATCTCTTGTTTTACCACTGTTGCAGATTTCTGGTCCCCCCCCCCCAGCCAACTAGGGCAGCTGTACCTCTCAGTTCAGTGTCTAGTGGATGAGATGCAGTAGACCACTATGAGAATTGGCTCATATACCTCTGCTCAATCAACTCTCTATAGCGCACAAACTCTACTACCTTCCTCGGATAACTCCAGCACTTCAGTATTCAATTCAGCCCAACGTTCTCTATAGAGCCTTAAGATCTAGTAACCAGAACCTCATAACTGTCACCAAACATAAAAACAAAGCTGGTAAGTCCCTCTTTGCCAACACCATTGACAAAACCTGGAACACACTACCAAACCAAATAACTTCTACCACTTCCTTTAGTCAATTCAAAAAACTCCTGAAAACCCACTATCTAAGTAACTTGCTATGCTCATGCCACTCACCAGGCTAATCCATACCAAGAGAATTTGTCAGGGTGCAGCTATGTATAATCAGTTTCTTCACTGAAAGCTTCCAAACCTGTATACATTTACCTTACAAAACTTATAACTGCAAAAGAAAAAAAAAATGTACCTCTGATTGTCTACTGTAAGAAATGTTAATCACTAACATGATGTCCTGTTGTGTGTATATATGCTATATGTATGTTTGTTAATCAACAGCATGTTGTCCTGATGTGTATATATGCCATATGTATGTATGTTCTACTTCTTTTTACTCTCATATAATGTATTGTAATGTGGAGCCCCCCCCCCCCCCCGGTCCTCCGCTGAAAATGGACCTGTGTCCAGTCATACTTTCCCAGTAAACAAATGTAAAATAAAATAAAAAATAAAATAAAATAAATAAAAAGAATATGTTTAACAGCATAGTCAAGGCAGAAGAACTTAGTGTTTGTTAATTCACTTGGAGAATCCAAATAGTACTATGAAAGTTACCTTTTTCCAGGTTAGAGTGGATAAATCATGGAAGAGATTACCAGTACATATCAGAGCATCTATGTCAGTGTATTATTTTAAAAGCCAGTTAGATCAGCACTTTGGAAGCCTTGCATTTAAGGAAAAACGTAATGACATAAATCTTGTATTATAAGTGAAATCATATAATTATAATTTATTGCAGCTCTGGAGCATTCCTTGCTCCACATATTACATTCTCTCTGTCTTTTTGTTTTTTCCTTATCTGTCTCTTTTCTTGCTCTTGGATGTCTTACTCAGCATTCCTTAATGTGGCACTTGTTTCCTTCCTGTGAAACTTTCCGACTCCTTTCCTTCTCCAGTTGTTGTATTTCTTCTTTTTCCAAAATGCTGCATTACCATTCTTTCCTTTCCGCTCCATCTTCCAACAGCCCTACTTGAACCTTGACAGCCTCTGTCTTCTTTTTAAGGTGCTGTTTGTTCCTTTGGAGAGATAGCTCTGTTCTCTGAATTCCTTTTGTTCCTTGTACAGTCTGTCTCCATGTGCTCTGCAGTCTCTTACTTATTACTCAGTTTCTGATTCCTTTTAGCAAATTGTCTTGCCTCCTCTGGGCTTGTCAGTCCTACTCCTTGTCCCGTCCTGTAAATCATTGACATGCCCAGACATTAGGTGTGTGAACTGTCACCCATCATTTTCATTTAATTCTGGACTGTGTCAAGCACCTTTTGAAGAGAACCGAAGAATAATCTGCCATAACTATTAGTCATGCTCTCTGTCCTGGAACATAATATTCCTATTCCTTGTGGCTATAAACATTATTTTGTGCGATGTGCATAAGGCTGCCAGGTGATGTATCTTTGGGCCACCCGGTCTGCTGTTAACCTCCTGTACAAATAATTCTATCAGCAGCATGGTCTAACTTCTCTAGATGTTCTGGTCACTGTACAATGTGGCTTTTGAAGTAGCTAGCTGGATTCTTATCGGTGATCTTTTCCATATTCCTGCCACTCTCGCATTTTTCCTCCCAGAAAAATTCTTATAGCCATCTACTTATTCCTTTAGCCTCCTAGTTTCTGTTTCCATTGTTAACTTTGTTTCAGGCATTCTGTTAGCTGCTGCTCCATACTTCACATTCAGTCCTTGTTTTCTGTGTTATTTACCTGTCGATTTCCAGTGTTACCTGCCTGCCTGCTATTGCAGTCTATCATGCCACATCCCACACTTTGACCTTTCCATCCTAGTTATTTGGTTCTTTTCTGGATTTTCTGCAGCAGATTCTAGCTCCCTCTTGCCTATTTTTCTAAGTCCTTACTTGCAGTCATCCTTATTTGTGAAACATCCTTTCCTTCCCTGTGTTGCCTTATTTGTCAAAACGCTTTCTGCTACTTTGTAGCCATGGTAGGATTCAACCCCCTAGACAGGGTCAGTAGTTGTTGACTTAGTTCTGGTTAATACCTTGATATTCTTTGGAACAGGGGTTGTAATTGGCTAGTCTTGTATGGGCCCTAGGGCCATTAGCCTAGTAACCTCCTATGAGCCTATGATCATATAAATAGTGTCTGCTGCTACTGCAGCAAACAGTTTTAAGTTTTTTCTCTAAACCTGTCACATTGTTCTGTTTTATTTGTTTACTAATTAATGCTTTTCACTCTGTCTCTTGTCATCTTCCATTTGGTTCACTTTGTAGTCCATTTTGATCATTTGGAATTGCTTTTTTATCATTATTTTTTCAAAGTTCAATCAGAGCTCAGAACTTAAACAGCCAACCTTGCAGGAGTTTGAACAATACCTCCCTCCCGTCCAAACCTTATCCTAAGTCTTTCTAAGAGGCAGTCATAATGGATCAAATTGTCTTTCCTTTTCAAAACTGATGATACCTCTCATCTTCGCACCAAAATTGATGTTATTAATGTATGTTGTAAAATAAAAAAAACTAAATGTATTCTTGTGGTACCCAGTAAAAGAGTATTATCACCGACTTGCATTAAATTATACTACACAATGCAGGGACATCAAACAAATGCTCTAACCCATCATAATTATATATTCAGCCTTCAAGCAAGGATGCTATTTCTCTATAGCAAATCTAATGGAAAAAGGAAGCATGAAATATACAGTACAGAAAGCATAAAATCTCAGCAGATAGTAACAACAAACAATTTAACAAAATGTCAAAAATATAGATATATCAGACCGACCTAAACATGCCTTGTATATTTTAAATAGTAACCTGTCACCATAGAGTATCTGACTAAACCCTATTGCTCTGGAATTTCCTACTATCACTCTGCGTGCTGGTACTGTTCTTTGGATACTGCTGAAGGCCTGACATGTTGTTTCCCTTACAGGACACTGCTGTGGATTCATATCACCTACTTTGGAACTACTGCCTTTCATTTCTATATTTACTGTCATTAATTTGTATTCTCTGACCACTGACTGCAATGGTACTTGTGGTATGCATGATAAGGGCCATGGCACTGGCATTTCCCCATATGGATTCTGTTGACCAAATACTGCTGCAGACCCGATGTAATGCTTCTCTTAGAGATTTCTGATCTTTAGTAAACATCCTTCCTACAAATGCAAATAAGTTCCAAATATGTTCCTTTGCTCAGTCAAAAATAACTGTTAGTCATGAGATCACTAAGCACCATATAGTTGTACACTGTTGGTGATCACATGACTTAGAGAATTAAACTCATTTTAATTGTACAATAGCAACAATGCCTTGTAAGATGGGAGTGATGGCTGATAACTTACTTTTTCATGGCCTAAGCCTTTGCTAAATCAGGCTGCACAACCAGCATTCAACTATTAAGAATAAAGCTTACTATATCTTCTTCCTCATACACTGCATTATTCCAGTATTACATCTCAAAAGGTCTGTATGGAAAACTGCAAACCATTATAATTACTGTAGTGCATGAGAGGAGAATTACTGCAGTGGTGGTGCTGCGGTAGCATTGTCGCCTCACAGTAAGACGTTGTCCTGTTCGATTCTCAGTTAGAGCGTCTTCTGTGTGGAGACATGCATGAATGGGCGTACCTTCGTTGAAGGTTGTGCATCAGGGCTGGCAACTCAGCACGTAAAAATCTACTGCCAGTCATTAGCAGACCCCTAACCAGGAAAAGCCGAAAGACACAACAAGTGCATGAGAGGAGGAAATATAAAACCTGTGATTTCCTAATCAACAGAGGATTCTTCAGAACTTCTGTGAAATAAAGTTTCAAACATTAAATTAAAAAAAAGTCAGCGCTTTACATATCTTCTACAATGTGAAATAAATAATGGTGATCTAATTTGTGAGCACATATTTTGAAAAAGGGGACTTGACTTTTGCTGGGAATGATTAAAAAACACAATTATTAACATTTGAGAACCAACACCTAATGTCTGCATTACAATCATTAACACAATTTTTGTTTTGTCTTTTTCTGAAATTCACATTTGTCTTGCCTGTTACTATCAATTTGATGTTGTTAGCAAAGGAATCATGAAAATATATTCACAAGAACAATAACTGATGAATACATTTCACAGGTCACCTACATGGAAATGTGCACCTCAGAGCATCAAATATAATATTAGTCACTCATTTTTAGAAACCCGTTAGCAAAAAATATTGCATTTGAGTATTATTTTCTTTAGTATAACAGAAAACCTTTTTGATCATTTATGTTGTTGCTCATCAATGCATATCAATCCTCATAAAATAATTCTGTGACATCAGGGGCAAGAATGTGTGTATGTATGTCATTCACACATCATAATTATCTTATAGATTAAATCAGTGGGGGGAACATTATAAGCATGCTCTGAAATGCCAAAAGAAATCTCTTCCTTCCATTTTTTATTATGAGCATACAGGCTCATGTTTTTCTATGTATTTCATTTCCTGTAAGCAATCAGGTCATCTATGAACTTAATGCTTTTTATGTTTATGCAGTGGATGAGTTGGTATTTTCTACATATTTCATGTCTTTACTAATACTACAAAGCAGAAAGTGCTGCTGGAGAAGAAAAATAACCAGGGTAATTCATCTAAACTTTCACAAGGCACCACTAAAATGGACATATGTTGTCAAAAGTACATTATTCTTTCCAGAGGTATGACAGTCCACTTAAGGGCTGGAATTCATAAATATATCACTAATAAGGCTATTTGAGTAAAGCCACAGTGCCTCATATTGCAATGACAATAAAATGTGATTCAGAGGCATGATAAAGCTGCATGGAGCAACATTTCATTAGAGGCTAATTACTGACCACTGCACTATTACAGGTTACCACATTAGTGTCTGTCCTGCCAACCCATTCAGGACAATTGCACAGGCACCTGCAAACACACACACATATATATACACACACACACACACACACACACACACACACACACACACACACACACACACACACACACACACACAGCTTTGCCTTACTTTCTTACTGTGGTGCTAACAACTTTGCTCCTGCCATAGTAATGTCTGGTTGCATGCAGTCAAATGATGGTGTACTCTTTTTGGACTCATAAACAGCTCAGCAGAGCTATTCTATGAATCACTCTGTCATGCCATTGCAATCCCAACAAAAAGTTCTAGGGAAGAGCACATGGCTAATTAACATCAGCATTGCTCCCAGACTGCAGAATTCAATGAGTTCAGCAGCCTTTGCCAGTGTGATCAATATAGTGGTATGTACCAGAACCTTCCTACCACTGTACAGTTAAAGCAGTCTCTGAGTCACTTTGGCACAATGCACTGAGCAATCCTGCTACAAACAGTATTACAGAGTGTTATGCACATCTGAATCCCATGCAATATGTTAAGACAACATTACACCTTCTCTACTTCTCTACTTCTCTTTGTTTCACTGCTAACTATCCCATGGAAGCTTAATTTGCGTATCTGCTCTGCTAATCAACTGGGGGTGGACAGTTGTGCTACTTAATAGGCGCAGCTCAGATGGAAATTACAACTAATAAAGTAAAAGTTTGTTTATAAAAATCACATTGTAATTGTTTAGTCTTTGTCAGCAATACCACTGGATTATTAAATAGCCCAAATACTCTAAAATGAGTTCAAAGAACTGCATGGTACCAAAGCAAAATATAAGCAATATTTCTAGGAAAATACTGCATACATAGTGGGCTAGATTTCAAAAGGATAAAGTAACATTGTTAGTGTTCCTGCAGTGACATTCATGGCTGCCTTGATCCTTTCAGTTGCTCAGTGGTAGAACAGAGGATTGTAGTTATTTTCAAGGCATTCTTTGGTTACCAGTTCAATTGTGGTAAAAAGGAGTTTGACTTTTGATTATGTATATCCCTGCCTAATCTGGGAGTTGACCACTATTGCCTGAAATGATTGGCAATAGCTTTTAAGTGTGCTTACTTAAAGGTGCATATAGCTACGCATCTTAGGATACATGTTGCTCCATCGACAGCACTATCATCAAGTACTGTCTGATCAAAAAACAAAAGGTGAAATGAGTTTTGCTGAACCCTGGATGTAAGTATTTTCATGTGGGGGGCAAGCCCCTACACCCCCCCAAGAAGGGGACACCTATGCCCCCAGTCTTAAATATACCTACTTCAAGGTCACTCAGCAGTGGAGAAAAAAGAACATTTCCCTGTCAGAGAACGTCTTTTCATCTTTTTTCCTTCAGTCAGACAACACTCAGTGATAGCGATATCTACAGATCGACAGGATTCCACATATAACACTTGCCTAGTATTGTTCCTATATTGCTTTGTTTTTTCCAGGATGTGCAACCCAACAGGTTAATCAGGAAGAAAATAGGTCAGCCTCTTTGAGGATTGTAAGCCCCAGCTAGTGATTCCACATCATCAATTTATGTGGTTGAGCTATAATAAGACATTGTAACATAAAGGAACAAGGAACCTTATACATTCAGTGCATAAAACACCTTTACCTGTCACTGTCCAAATGCATATGGTGTGGTAGGCAGCATTGGATGGATGCTGAAGAATAGTGGTGCAGTAAAGGCAGGGTGGCAAATAGCAGGATGGGGACATGATCAAAAGGATCACAGTCAGGACTCCACTGCTGGTAGGTGTATAAAGACAGTTATGGACAGGGTTACCCAGTCCAAACATGGTCATTTTGCAATCAGCCTGTACGTACGTACTTACATGGAGTGTTTAGAGATGAAATATGTATTGAAAATGGCAAAGACATTACATACATGGAACACTGGCCTTACAACTTATAGTTAACTGAGAAGGACAGTTTGTGCTTATGGTGACACTGGTGGGGCATATAACATTAATATATCTATGTGTGCAACTAATGCTGTACCCTCAATGGATGTGATAAGAATGTATTAATGGCATCACCAACAAAAGTAACTCAACCATGACAAAGTGTCTGTCAGAACCAGCTGTCCTCTGACGCACACAGTTGCTGGGCTTTGACACGAATATCAATTTCCTTAGCTTGCAGCAATGCTGGCATTGTGTTAACCTTGTGGGTGCAGGAACCCACAGATCATTCTTGGGTTATGTATAGCATACACATGGTATTTCACTTCTGTTCTCCTAATTTTTACTTGTCTTAGTATTTGGAGCTGCAATTCTTTTGGAATCAGGTGTAGTCCTGAAACCACCCAAGATAGCCTGCATACTTCCTCTTTTTATTTATTTAGTCATTTATTTTAAATTTATTAATCAAGTAAATCAACTGGTCTAAAGATCCTTTTCAGCTATGACCCATGCCAGAGGTACAGACATGCATATGATAGTCAGTATTATGTGCAATGTGCAATACAAAGTATTGTGTTTATATTAAGTAAGAGAATAAACTGTACGGACACTAGAGAAGAAGGTGATCATATACATGATACATTATTACTTTAGGGTGGGGAGCATGAACAAACTAAAACAGTAGGGGTGTGGGCCACATATTATTTAAGGGAGCACATAAGCTTTCATTTGGAATTGCTTCTATTCAAGTTCATGAAACTGTCTTATCATGGGCTTAAATTGTGTCATGTGTTGAATTACCTTATCGCAATGAAATTAAAAGGCTTTACAATGAATATCATGATATTACAAATAAATGCTGTGGTTGAAGATATACAATATAAATTGAAATGCTTGCAATAGCTGTTTAGATTTTGCCTTGGTACTCGATCTCTGGGACATATACTAAACGCAGTTAATGATATTTTATGTGGACATTTCTAATTTGTGGGACTTGTAGGCAAGCTTCAGAAATTAACTTGTGCATTGCTTAACATAACCCTAAGGCTGAAGGTATTAATAATTCAGTGAGAAGAGCATAAAGATTTAGAAAGGAGATAACGTAAGTTAAAATAGCTGATGTGTCTGCCAAGCCATTTATAGCTGCATAAATACGCAGAGTCTCTGGACAGACAGCCACTCAATGATATAGGCAAACAGATGGTTATTTAACATTCTATGCCCCTTTTCAAAGTACAGTACATCTTTAAGAAGTACATTTGCATGTGATATTTTGTGTTATAATTGCTAGTGGTGGTTGTAGGGGGTTGGACCCGCCATTAATCCCCCCTTCTTTGTAACAAATAGAAATGAAATGGAATCGGGGGAACGAGCATATATTTTCAAGCAGTACTAATGCCAGTCAAAAGACAATCAGCAGTATAATTTTTGCAGTAACTGCAATTCAAACAGCTTAAAAATGCATAAGAACAATGGTGGGTGGGGTGGGGTGCATATGATAGAAGCACAATAAAGGAGCAGTGAGTGTCCTGGCTCTTTTCCAAATAGCCTGTCAAGCAGTAATGCATGATACCAATATGCAAGTAGATCTGATATAATCAGACTCAAATGACTGCAGATGAATAAAACACAGTCCTGCTGACCTTCATTTCTCTTCTCTCTAAAGCATATCTCCACCTCTCCAGTGTCTCCTTAACCTGTTTCCTACTCTCACTACAGATCACAATATCACCTGCAAATATCATAGTCCACGGGAACTCCTGTCTGATCTCGTCTGACAACCTGTACATCCACACTGAAAATAAGAAAGGGCTGAATGCTGATCCTTGATGTAATCCCACCTACACCTTGAACACATCAATCACTCCTACTGCAGACCTCACCACTGTCACACTGCTATTGTACATATCCTGTACCATTCTTACATACTTCTCTGCCACTCCTGACTTCCTCATACAATACCACAACTCCTCTCTAGGCACCCTGTCATATGCTTTCTCTAAGTCTCCAAAGACATAATGCAGCTCTTTCTGACCTTCTCTATACTTCTCCATCAACAGCCTCAGAGCAAACATTGCATCTGTAATGCTCTTTCCTGGCATGAAATCAAACTGCTGTTCACTAATCATCATCTCCCTTTTTAACCTCATCTCCCTTCTTAACCTAGCTTCCACTACTCTTTTCCATAACTTCATGCTGTGGCTGATCAGTTTTATCCCTCTGTAGTTACTACAGCTCTGCACATCACCCTTATTCTTAAAACGTGGTATCAATACACTTCTTCTCCACTCCTCAGGCATCCTCTCACTTTCAAAGATTTTGTTAAACAGTCTGTTTAAAAACTCCACCGCCACCTCTCCATAACACCTCCATGCTTCCACAGGTATGTCATCTGGACCAACAGCCTTTACATTCTTTATCTTCTTCATAGCTGTCTTTACTTCTTCCTTGCTAATCCATTGCACTTCCTGATTCACTATCTCCATGTCATCCAACCTTCTCTCTCTCTCTCTCTCTCTCCCTCTCATTCTCTTCATTCATCAGCCTCTCAAAGCACTCTTTCCATCTGTTCAATAGACTCTCCTCATTTCCATCATTATCCTTTATCACCCTAACCTGCTGCACATCTTTCCCAGCTCGGCCCCTCTGTCTAGCCAATCGGTACAGGTCCTTTTCTCACTCCTTAGTGTCCAACCTTTCATACAACTGTCCATACACCTTATCCTTAGCCTTCACCACCTCTCTCTTCACCATACACCTCCAGATATATGGCTTTTTGATATTATATTGTAGCTAACATCTCCTTCTGTGTATATACTTTTGTGCAGCTTCATCCATCACCAAATAAAGCAGTCTATGTCTATATATATATATATATATATATATATATATATATATATATATATATATATATATATATATATGTCTATATATATATATATATGTGTGTGTCTGGCTCACCTCCCTTCTCGGAGAAGGTGCATTGCCTTTCTTTCATGTAGTTCCCTGCAAATGTCTATATGTTCTGACTCTTCTGTTTCCCTCCTGAATTTTTCCTGCTTTTGTTTAATGCTCTGTGTTTCTCCAACATTATATGTATCTCCCTCTTTAGTATTCTGTTAAAATCTTCTTCCACAATTTGTACTTTTGGATCTCTGTTTCACACATACATTGACACACTGAAAAGAAACCCCTCCCATCTTTATTTTGGGCAGAAATGTTTTCTCCCCTATATTTGCAGTTCATTTAATCATTGCATATACACCACCTCTCATCTCGACTCCTAGTTTCCGTTTTATTTTCTTGCTTCCAGTCCTTTCCTGAATGTTATGGCCACTGTTCTCTTGCCTTCCCTCCCTTATATTTTTTTTCTCTATGATACAATATTATTCCTTGCTTTTTTGCTTCTCTCCTTATTTTTAGCTTTGCTTCTTGTAACAGTCATACATTTATGACTTTACTCATGTATCTTTTTGATATTTATTCTCTTTATAAACATTCATTCTTTTGTGCGATGTGCATATGGCTGCCAGGTGATGTTTCTTTGGCCTCCCCCTCTGCTGTTAGCCTCCCTGTGCAAACAATTCTATCAGCAGTTTAATTCAACATGACCCATCTTACTGTATATCTGTCCCTTCACAGCATTATTCATGTAGTCAAAAGTTCTGCATGGAAAACTGTAGTGCATGATGGGAGGAAATAAAAAAAAATCTGCCATTCCATAATCAACAGTGGAAAGAAAATGTTTCAAACATTAAATAAACACTGGACATTTGTAAACAGATGTTTTGAAAAAAGGGATTTCACTTTTGCTGGATTCATAAATGCAAACATTGATATTTGGAAACAAATGCCTTATTTCTCATTACAACCATCAACAGGATTTGTATTCTGTCTTTTCTGAAATTGTTATTTATCTTGCCTTTCACTTTCAGTTTGATGTTGTTAGCATAAGAATCATGGAGATATATTTTCATGAACAATAACTAATGAATATATTTCACAGGTCACTGACAAAGAAATATGTACTTCAAAGCATGAACTATAATATTAGTTACACATTTAGAAACCAGTTTACACAAAATAATGCATTCATATGCGATTTTCTTTGGTATAACAGAAACCTTTTCTTTCTGATAAGTTTTGTTGTTACTCAATTGAATCACCATGTATCAATGTGTATAAATGAATTCAGTGAATTCAAGGGCAAGAGTCTGTACTATATATATATATATATATATATATATATATATATATATATATATATATATATATATATACCAGTTGCATATTATAATTATCTCAGGGATTATATCAGTGGGGAACATTATTAATCAGGCTCTGAAATACCAAAATAAATCTTTACTGGTCATGTTTGATTATGAACATACAGGCTCATGTTTTGTACATCTTTCATTTCCTGTAAGCAATCAGGTCATCTCTGAATCTAATTCTTTTAGGTTTATGCAGTGGAAGAGTTACCATTTTCTTTGATTATATGTTTTAACTAATATTATAAAGCAGAAAATGTTGCCAGAGAAGAGAAAAAAAGAGTAACCATCCTAAACTTTCACAAAGCATCTCTAAAATGGACATATGTTGTTACTAAGGACATTATTTTTCCAGACGTTTGTCAGTCCATTTGAGGGCTAAGATTCATAACTATATCACTGATAATGCTATCTGGGCGAAGTCACAGTCCCCAAAAGTGCTATTGCTATGTTCCTTCCAATACGTGCTCCCTAGTAAGTTAAGTAAGGAGAATGGGGCAGCCAAACACTTTGCAGATTGCAGGCCCTAACCAGTGATTTTGCATTGTGCATTTATGTGGCCAAACAATAATAAGACTCTGTAATATTATGGATCAAGGAACATTATTATACATTCAGTGGATAAAACACCTTTACCTGACACTGTCCAAATGCATACAGTGTGGCAGGCAGTATTGGACGATACTAAAGAACAGTGGTGCAGCAAAGGCAAAGTGGCAAATAGCAGGATGAGGACATGATCAAAAGGATCACAGTGTGGAGTCTACTGCTGGTAGGGGCATAAAGACAGTTATGGACCGGGTCATCCAATGCAAACATGGTCAGATTGAGATCAGACAGTATTTATGTATTTACATGGGGTGTTGCGAGATTAAATTTGTCCTATGAATGGCCAGATCATTACATACATGGAACACTGGCCTTTCAGCTTACAATTAACTGAGGTGGACAGTTTGTGCTCGCAGTTACAATGGTGGTGGATATATTATTGCTATTTGTATGTGTGCTACTAATATTGTACCCCCTTCACTAGATGTATCAGAGGTTCAGAAGATGGTCCCACAGAAGTGATAGTCTCTGTGATGCAAACTTTTCTCTGCAGCACATTCTATTTACTTTGTAAAGGAGATTGAGATCTCTTGAGTGGGTGTTTATGGTACCATTCGATTTGCATATCATGCAAGGTTTGACAGAATAGGGTTTATTTAAAAAATATATGCAAGTCAGAGGTTGCCTCTCAGTAGCCTGTATGATACTAAGAAGAGGGACAAGGCTTCCAGATGGTCTGCATAATTTTTCCGATTTAAGCCTTTGATTTATTTAGTGATTAAATGTTGTGGTGATTCCAGTTGTGAAATATGTTAGGACAGGTACATCCCTGAAAAGAGTATTACACTCAATGATCAACCTAATGATTGCTGAGTGCAATTGAACAGTTATATCACTGGATCTGGAGGCAATGCCTTTAGATTTAAATTGTGCAATGAAAAGGGCTTCCTTACAACAGTGGATACATGGTGATCAAAGGACAGTTCATTGCTGACATAGGTCCCTAACTATGGGATCAATTTTCGGGGGTATGTTGTCAATGTGATAGTTACAAAAGGAGTGATGCTTGCTGACAGACATGATTATACACCTCTTGACATTTAGTTTTAATGCATGGTTTTGACATTGGCTATTCATTTGGGATGGGCCCTCCTGGAGGACCTTGGTGTGCTCTGGGGAGTTTATGCTGGCTCAAGTTTGCATTCATCTGCAGATTTAGATTCATAGGTTCATAGGATGTTACTAGGCTATTGAATTGAGGGTCTTTACAAGCCTACCCAAACATCCCAGTGTAATACTACATGAGAGCTATCGTCTTTGCCCAGGATTACCCATATCCAGGAGAAAAGCCAGGGATAATTCCCAGCAGAAATTTATAGTTTCCCATCCAGTCATCCAAGTTGTACTTAAACAGGGTCATGGAGCTGCTCAGCTTGACATGGATTGGAGATCTATTCCAGAGGAGTGGCAACCTCTGAGAGATGTATCTGTCTCTCCAGATGATCCTTTTTATGTTGCAGACTAGATTGAGGTACCTGAAATGAGTGACTCTAGTCCCATATGACTTACGGATGTGCAGTATTTTCATTAGATTTGGGTCAGAGATAGCCCTGTAAGCCAGACACGTCACCTCTATGTAGTCTATATGCTACTGAGTACAGTGACAGCGACTTCATTCTGTCCACATAAGACATGTGCTGGAGACACAGAATTTTCTTAGAAATCTCTGAGGTCTCTCAAGTTGCTGCAGGTGTCTGGTATGGTATATACCAAAGGGAGCATTATATTCAATAATAGACCTAATGATGGATGAGTACAGGGGAGGTATAACCTCTTTTGCTCTTGAGGCAATGCCTCTGCAAATAAGGTGAGTGATGTAAAATGCCTTCCTCATCACGGTAGACACATGGTGGCTGAAGTTGAGGTCACAGTCAACTTGTTTTCCCAGGTCTCTCAGTACAGAATTGATACTTAGGGTATTATTGTTTATTTTATAATCAGCAGGGACATTGTTTTTACTGAAGGCAAGGATGATGCATTTTTAGCATTTAGTTTAAGACCATGGCTTTGGCACCAATCATTGGTTTGTGTAAGTCCCTTTTAATGAACTCTAACATCACTAGGGGATTCAATGATAGCACCTAATTTTCAGTGGGTCTATATTATAACATCGAATTTTATAAAGTTTGAATGTTATAATATCGAACCAGTTTTGTCGAATGCTGAAAACAGTGAAGGTGCAGGACACAGAATTCTTTCCCAGGGAAAGAATTCGGTGGGCCGTTGCTGTGGCTTCGCTGTTTTCAGCATTTGATATGTTGGAGCTTTACTGGTCAGGTTTAGGTAAGTGTGTGATTGTGTGTAGGTTAGGGGGCGGGTTAGGTGAGTTAGGGTTAGGGCGCGGGTGAGGTGAGTGTGCGATAGTGACAGACCTTAGGGTTAGGGTTGGGTTAAGGTAAGTGGATAGTTAGTAGTGTATGTAAAGTTTAGTTTAGGTTTAGGTGTAGGATTTTAAGTGTATGTGTGTGGATTGCTGTTTTTTTGTGTGTGTGTTTGTGTTGTGTGTATGTTTCTCGGAATAGAGATTTTTTTCCCTGGGAAAAAAATTGCTATTCTGACTGTTCGATGTTTGCAGATTTCGATGTTTAGGGTTCTATATTATAACATTTGATCTTTGTAGTTTTCGATGTTATAATATAGATCCATTTTCAGTCATCCACAAACTTGGTTAGCCACAGCCCCTCTGTTTTAGCCTGGACTTCACAGACATATATGCCAAACAAGAGGGGGCTCAGCACTGACCCTTGTGGGACCCCACTTGTGATATGTCTGCTGGTAGAGGTGAAGTCTCCCACTTTGACAGAGTGTTGTTGATCTTTGAGCCAGTTTGCAACTCACCTGACAACATAGGAGTTGATATTCAATTGGATTAGTTTGTCAATGATGCCCAAATGTGGGATTGTCGAAGGCCTTGGCCAAGTCAAAATAGGCTATGTGGAGAGCTTTGTCTTTGTCTATTACTCTGGTGTCATTCTTTAAGAAGTCCACCTGGTTTAGCAGGCATGGGCTACAAGATGTCTAGTGGAGTAGCTAGCTCTTGTTTAAGAACATAAAGAATGCAGCCTGGAATGCCATCTGGTCCCATGGAGGCTGTGTTGTTAGTCTTGGAGAGAACATTGATGACTTTTTCTTTGGAGATGTATGGAGGAGGTGATGTTGAAGACATGGTTTGTGGTATGCTGGAGGGGGGGGGATAGAGGGGTGAAAGCTTCGACAAACCTGTCTGCTAGAAGGTTTGCACTTTCTGCAGGGTCAGTGTGTGCAATACCATCCACAATTTGTTCAGCACACATCTGAGTCCTACCTTTTAGGTTGCGGATGTAGCTGAAGAAGGCCTTATGGTTATCCTTGGCTATGGTTGCTAAATTTTTCTCATAGTTGCTCTTTGAGGATTTTACAATTTGTCTTATTTACTTGTTTAGGCCAAGGAGGATGCTCTTCCAATTCTGAGTTCTCACTTTTGTATTTTTAGAGAGCAGCTTCTTTCACTTATTGTATAATGTATTAATGCTAGACGACCACCATGATGGCTTGCTTTTTCTTGAGGATCTTGATTTAATCTTATCAGGCAAATCACCCATGACTAGGGTGTTAGGTTGTACTTTGATTATCCCAAGTAGGTGTAAATAAGCTGTGTGGACATTTTGGTTCATGGAAGGGGACCTGTAACTGACAATGACATGAAGGGGGGTCATACCCACGGTAATTTTGACTTGGAATAACTCCATAGAGTTATCTTGTCTAACCAGTCTATAGGCATAATTATCTTTAATGAAGATAGATACTCCACCTCCGTTGGTTCTCACACCTTCAATTTGCAGTCTGAAAGTGTGAGAGACATTGTAGCCTTGTGAGGCCAGGGTACTTTCTGTGGCCTTGAACCTGGTTTCTGTGACTGCACAGATGTCAACATCCTCCAGGGAGAGGAGTGCTCTAGAGAGTGCAGTTTCTGATTTAAACTCCTAGCATTTAACAGCATGACCCTTGGTTTCTTTGTATTTGATATGTTCAAGCTGGAAATTTTACTTTTGTGACCTTGCCTAAAAAAGGCATTATGGAGGAGGCAAGTGCATTAGCTAGCAACCAGAAGCCTAGAGATGCCAGGTGAAGTCCATCTCCGGCAAACCAGCATGGTCTATCCACCATGTCATCCCAGGCTGACAGGAACTGGATACCCTTAGAATGACAGCAGAAACTAAGCCAATTATTAAAGTCAATCATTTTTTGTTTATATTGTGGTATCATCCTAGGTGAGGGTAAAATGCTGCTCAAAGCTAAGGACATACCTGCCTGAGACACATATTCAGAGAGCTCAATCGCATCTCTCTTCATGTAGTCCAGAGAGGTACATCTCAAGTTGTTCACACCAACATGAAATATGACAGAGTCATAAAGGTACTTGTTGAGAGACTTGAGTGCATGTGTGATCTGATGAATCCTTGCACCAGACAGACAGCAGACCATAACCATCTCCTTGTTTAACCTGTTGAGCGGGGCATCTGTATGCCTCACTATAGAGTCACCTATAACTAAAAAATTTGGAATAGTTGTGCGTTCCCTTAAGGGCTTATCAAGTGAGACACAGGTGCTAGTATTTTTATGTGTATGGGTACTTTGGGTGCAGTGTTAGTTGTAGCATGTTTGTGGTTTGGAGGTCTCTGCTGTTTAGGTAGGTCTCTGGAGAGTACATCAGCATATGAAGATTTATGTGTTGGGTGCATATTATGAGAAGCAGTTTTGGTGTGTCAGCTGACAACCTGTTTAGTGTTGCTGTTCTGGCTGCGAGAGAGCAGTGATTCCAGATTCTTAGTGTAGGGGCATCTCTCGCAGGTTGTACTTGAGTAATTTAGGATTAAGGGGTTATCAGTGTACATGAGTTGCTACACTGCCTCAAAAAAACATGCCAACCAAGCTAGCAGGAGAAACAGAGGGAAACTGATAGTCCATAATGCAAGGTTAGAAACTGGTATCTCCACAGATAAGGAGAAAAAGATGGGTTATCAGGTACGGGGCTATTTTAGGGGGACTAACCATGGGGTATACAGTAGGAGGTCTATAAGAAGGGATCTATAGGGTATGTTGTTGATAGATACGACATAAAATCACTGCTGGGTGGTTCACTGAACAGCTGAGAGCTGTTTAAGGACTGCTGTGCTAGATAGCAGCCACTTCTAAGGGAAAATATGTCTATTGGCACTTTTGCATCAATAACCATCAAGAGTTAGCCCCTCTGTGCGGTGGTGCACTGTGATGTGCTACGTGCAAACAAGAGCAAAGCAGCTAATACAAAGAAGCCAATGAAAAAGCTCAGACTGAGCCCTGAACCAATGAAATAGCTCAGACTGAGCCCTGAACCAATAATCTTCAATTAGATAGTCCTACTGTACACTTCTGCCACGAGGGTACTGGAGGGGGGGTTCCAAAAGAAGATGTCCTGATTTTTAGTGCTCAGTCATCAAACAGAACTTGATTCAGTCAGTCTGAATCCAATCCATACTATAGCTAACAGAAGTACAACAAAATTAAAACAGAATACTTTTTTTTAATTAAATAGGCAATAGAGTAAAAGCAGAACAGTTTTTCTTAAATTAAATAAGCAAAAGAATAAAACAGCAGAACAGAGCTTTTCTTAAATAAGTAAAAGCAGCAGTTGGTGTGAAATACAGTCAAGTGCAACAAATGCAGTAGCAAAATTGAAACTTAGCATTCGCAGTTCTCTCGGATGGTTTGGTATGATCAGAGGAGCAGAGGCTGATTTCCTAACTCTCTGGAGCCTTTCTAAGACAAGCCACAAACTCTTTGTCATTTGAAAAATAAATGCCAAAGAATGACTCCAGGATTTAACCCCAGCTTACACTGCTAGTGACAGGTCATTTGAAGGAGGCAAACCTGTCCACCTAACCTCTGTTAGTAAGCTAATTTGTTATCCCATGAGTTACATAGGGCTTCACATTCAGCTGGGAGAGTTTATCTATCATACTTGACTGTGGGATGGTGTCAAATGCCTTTGCAAAGTTTGCATATACAGTGTGCACTGTTTTGCCCTTGCCCATTGCTTTAGTAACATTTTTGAGGAAGTAGACCAGGTTAAGTAGGCAGGACCCGCTTGTGACAAATATGAAGTAGGCTGGGTTAAGAGTGTGTAGTTACTTATATCCTTATATATTAATTCCGTAAGGATCTTTTCCATAGCCTTCAATAAACAAAATTTCAAATATCAAGACTATATTAAGGAATTCTGGATAACCTTTACAGGTAGTAATACAGAAAGCAGTCTTATACATTATGCACTGGAGTGGTGAAACTAGCAGACTAAAACAAGAGGGATGGGACCCCCTATTCATTAGCAGCAACCCAAATTTACAGTGAAGTCAAATATATTGTACATGGCTGTATGACCAACAAAGTATACTCAGCCAAGACAGAATATCTACAAGCGCCAGCTGTACTGTGGCACATGTAACTGTGGAGGTTTGATATGAATGGCAATTTCCCTAGCTTGCACTAATGCCAGAATCCTGTTAATCTTGTGGGTGCAGGAATCCACAGGTCAGACTATGGGTTATGTATAGAAGACACCTCATATTTCATGCATGTTCCCTTAATTTTTACTTGCTCCAGCAGGTGGGACTGTATTTCCAGCAACTCTTCTAGAATCAGGTGCAGCCTTGCATCCACCCCAGATGGTTTGCATGCTTTCTTATTTTATTTATTTACTTATTTTACATTTATTAACCAAGTAAGTGAACTGGTTTGAAGACCCTTTTCAGCCATGACTCAGGCCAGAGATACAGATATGCATATGATAGTATTATGTACAATGTGTAATACAGAGTACTATGTTTACAGTAAGTAAGAGAATAAACTGTACTGACACTAAAGGAGAAGGCAGTTGCATGCAAGATGCATTATTACTCTAGAGCTGGTCACACGAACAAACAAATATTAGGAATGGGGACTAGATATCATTTGTGTACATTACTTATGGAAGCACATACGTTTTCATTTTGAATTAGCTCTGTTCTGAGAATCTTCTCAAGCTCATGCTTCTGCCTTACCCAGGGCATAAACTGTGTTGTGTGTCAATGTACATTATCCAAGCAATGAAGTGAAAAGGCTCTACAATGAGTTCCATGATATTACAAATAAATGCTGTGGTTTAAGATATACCTTATAAATCCAAATACTTGCAATAGCTGTTTAGATTTTTTTCCATGTTACTTGAAGTCTGAGACATACACTAAAGATAGTTAATAATATTTTATGTGAACATTTCTAGTTTGTGGTAATTGTAGGCAGGCTTCAGAAAGGAACTTACACATTGCTTAACATAATCATAGGGCTGATGATAGTAATAATTCAGTACAAAGAACATAAAAATTCATAAAGGACATGATGTAAGTTAAAATATGTGGCATGTCTGCCAAGCCATGTATAGCTGCATAAGCACACAGAGTCGATGGACAGACAGACAGCCACTCAATGACATAGGCAAGCAGATTATTATTTAACATTTGATGTTCCTTTTCAAAGCAGAGTATAGCTTTAAGAAGCACACCTCCTTGTGATAGTTTAAATGTATGATTTTGTGTTAGAATTGGTAGTGGTGAATGTAAGGGGGCTGGACCTGCCTTTAATCCCCTCTTCTTCCTAACAAACAGAAATGTAATGGAGTGGCTGGAACCAATGTATAGGTTCCACCTTTACTGATTTCAGTGTCACAGCACTGATTTTATTTGTGCTTTCCCCACCTCCTGTGCAGCGTTTCAATGGGACTTAAACTGTCATAGTTTCAAATGTGGCTAACTGTTAAAATAATTTTTTTGAAAGTGTGTCTTGATGATTCTGATTGCTTTCTGTTATCAGCAACATCATTATTTTTCTCTTGATTGCTTTGATTGGAAGAGGGAGCAGTGAAAGGCTGATTATTCAGCGAGGCTGCAGTATTTCCTAAGTTTAGGAAATGTGGGAGGGAGAGTTAGCCAGGGTGTCAGTGCATACCTCTTGTGACATCCCTTCTATAGGCCAGTAATCAAGGAGCCTCAATCCTCACCACTGACACCAGTGGGGATCATTCACTTAGAACAAAGATAGATACACACAGTATTTTCAGGTGCAGCTCTCTGCACCAAGCACAATTTCCCTTAAGAGCACACAGGAGGAATGCACCAGACTTGGAGCTGGGTTTTCCTCTCCAGGTCCCAAATAAGACTTCACCTTTCTCTCTGCAGAAAACAGTGCTCTGTATCCCTGTTCCTAGTAGCTGACACACACACACACACACACACACACACACACACACACACACACACACACACACACACACACACACACACACACACACACACACACACACACACACAAACAGACACTCTTTGAGATTTGATTTTCGCACATACACACACACACACACACACACACACACACACACACACACACACACACACACACACACACACACACAACTGGGAAAGGTTGTCACAGATTTACTAGCTATGCCACCTCCAACCAGACTATGAGGTAGGTTCACTTCCACCACCTCATTACTTTAAGGCTCTTACCAGGGCACCCAGTTACTTTTAGTAAAATTAATACTATACAAATTGTAATGTTAACCAATCAGCAAGGATGTCAGTAGCATGAAGCCCACAGTGTCACTAAATAAATGCAATTCCTCTCAAAGGCTAAACTATTTTCTCAAAGACCAGCCACAGGGAAAGGTATAGATACATTTAATAATAAATAATTAAAAAAACATGAAAATACTTAATATCTATTTACAATAAACACCAGAGTTTAACTTTACAGGAAATATAAAAACAACACAGTTGGGAAGATTCAGACAGATACAGAAAAACAATATTTAACTAATGTATTTTCCTAATGGACTGAAGAATTGCAATTCCCTGGTTACTTACTAAAGCAAGGCAAGATGAAGTGGATGAGTGTTTTTTTTGTTGTTGTTAGGTTCCCAAAAACAGAGTGCTGAGTGTCTTCTGTCACATCTCTTACTAGAATGTAAAATAATTTTAGTGCTGGCTGTAGAATGAAATCACACCAGGTCACCTGATTCTGTGGTTCCTTCACTAGCCGCCTGACTAGAAGCTGAGTTAGGATCAGCTACAGATGTGTTACAATACACACCAGGAGCTTTGCTAAGGCATCTGGATTCTGTAAAACAATTCCAGTACTTACATCCTTTCTGTAGAGACTAACCAGCCATTCTCTGGCACTCCAGAGTAGCAACTAGTTTACCACTAAGGACAATAAGAGCAGGATCCCAGACCAGACATTGTGTCTCTGGCTGCATTCAGGCCTGTGAGATAAAATCTTTATGGCCTAGACCAAGTCATTTAATTTCAAGCTATTTTTCTTAAGGTAAACTTCCCTTCCAGCATCCTCTGTTAACACATATATATTTCAACAGTTACCACAATACAGCCTGACATACATGTACATTTCTTTTCTGTCCAGCAGGACCCACTGACCCACTGCTGATACATTTTAGCACAAGCAGCTTTACAAATACATTTTTAACACAAGCATCTGTACAAATCAGTTTGATATACAAATGACATAAGATTCTTTACAAAACTCCAGCTAGCTATGCACTGCCCTACTCTCTGACATAGCTGGCACTAGCTCACATCATCACACCTCTCAACTTCTTTGTTCATGAATGCCAGTCGTAATGTGGCAAGAAAGACCCAAAATCAAGGACATTTTTCAACTTGTTTTAAACAATTGCATTTTCATGATAATAATAATCATAATAATAATAATAACAATAATAATAATAATAATCACTCATATCTGGCATTACTGACTCATTGTATTCCACAGTGATTTAACAATCAAACATTTTATGAGGGATTAGACAAAATATGAGGCAAAAGCAGGGACATCCTACAAAATCAGAGACAATGCTGACAGGAAAGCTTCTCAGTATGTTCACCTAAAAATGTAAAGGTTAGAGACAAGGTGATAATTATTGAAGCATGAACCAGTGAAGGTTTCTTGATGAATGGATTTATGAAAGTCAAATTTAGAGAAGATGGAAGCACTCCAGTCATCAAAGAGGGCCAGACCATGGGATAAATAACTGGATTAATATCATTGTAGTAGGAACCCCCCCCCCCCTGAAGAGGCCAGAATTCTTGCTGCATGTGGTAGTGACTAATCTTGAATTCCATTAAGCGAAAGCAGGACAGTCAAGATGAAGACAGATAACATTAGAAATACTCCAAGTGATAGAGGGAGAAGTCAACCAAAAACTCACTTTTCATAAGGTGAGGCACATTTATGTTAACAGAGCCTACATTATCTACCAAAACAAAACAAATCAAAACAAAAAATAAGTAAATAAAATAAAACAGTCACTTGCTCACATTCAGGAGAAGCAAGAACTCTGTATGGACAAGTAGACACGTCCGCTCTATTTCATCAGTTATAAATTCCCTGAATCATTAATTAGATAAAACACATTGATCCAAGTTCCATCGTGATAAAACTATTAAAACAGCATTTTTTTTGCTGGGGATGAAGCCCCCTACATCTTCCATTCAAGGCAGTTTGATATCATACCCCCTGAGTTTTATATATAGTTTCTTGACTGTGCAACTGTGGTTGAAAGGGAAATGCACACACAAATGAATTACTGCCAAGGCATACATATACAGTATAAACTGCACCAGGAATGAGTTCCTGCAGTGAATAACAATCTGAGATTCAGTGTTGCAGAAACGAACTAGATGCGTTCAAACCTCATTTGCTTTGTTTTCAGTAAAGGCAGGGTAACGCAAACAGATTGGGCTACACAGAGTGCATACTACTGGAAAGAGCTTGGAAAGTTAATCTAAAGGAGAAATTACACCTCTAGAGAAAAAATGCAACTTTGTTTCAGAAAATTTCCAACTCGTATAAAGGATATAATTCATCCACTCTAAGGCAGTCCTATAAGAAAACAGCCCTTTTACTCTGTCCTCAAACTTCCATTCATCCCTGTAGAAACTCCATAGCTCAAACTCAAAACATTACTCATGCAGAACTACAAGGATAAATTGTGCACGAAGTGAGGTGAACCAATAAGGAGCAGGGTCCGAAATTAACACCAATAAACCCTACTATTTTACTTCCTTATGTCTTTGTATATCACACCTGCTTAGTTTTTGCCAACCCATGTCTCCCATTTTTTAGCAAGTAACATCACTTTCTTTATGAACAGTGTTTGTTCTTGTTCAGCCATTATTGCAGACTTATTAAATATTCTTTCCTTGGTTGTTTTGTTTTACCATTCCCTGTTCCTCCCTTTCCACACATTTTCCATGTTAACCTTCCATTAGACCTCTGTATACCTCATCATGTTTTTTAACTTGGTTAGCTCCAAGTCTGTTAATTAAGCAATTAAATTAATTAATTAATTTTATTTTATTTTACATTTGTTTACCAGGAAAATCTGACTGGACACAGGTCCATTTTCAGCGGAGGCCTAGGGAGAAAAGTTCCGGATAAAATACATAAATTAAACAGTAGGAAATCAACAATTCGTAGACAGCGGATATCAAGTTATAACATAGTAAATAGTCCTAAGATAACACATAGTAAGCAAAATGCGAATGTACAAAGTTTCCCATAGTACATAGTAAAAAATAAAATACCTATTCTACAACAATATTGATGAACTATTATAGAAATCACAATTAGAAGAGTCATTACTCAACTCTGTATTATAGCTTGGATACATACAACTGCTACACTCATTGAGGTGGTCTGTTGTGCTAAGGCTAGTCTGGCGAGTTATTAGATAAAGGGGGAAAGCAGTGTAACTTCTGAGATGTGGTTAATCAAGTTATTATTATGTAGTAGGGGGTGAAGTGGCATTACTGATTACTAATCACCATGTGATGGTAAAGAGGACAGAACTGATTAGTGAACATAATATTGAGAGAGACATAACATCTAGATTTCTGGATCAGTGCAAGAGCAGAATAAAATCTAGAATTGTGGAACAAAAACAAAGAATACAGGTGAGTTAGTTCTATAGCCAGTGATGGTCATTGTAAGGCATATTATGTTCTTTAGCTCCCATTTCTGCCCTTCCCAGTCTTCCTTTTCAAAAATATTCTTCCCCAAGCTCTGCCTCTGACCACCCCTGTTCTTCTATTAACAGTTGTTATGCTTTTAAATATCCTGTTTATCTTTTCTTCTAATTGCCCCCCCCCTTCATTAATTCCCTTTGCTTGCCACTCCCTGTTTGGTGGATTGTCGTAAGCTAGTCATATATTTCCAAGTCCAGAGTGTCCCATCCCTCTCTTTCCTTTTTGGCTTAGGTTCTCTTTTCTGATATTCTTGGCTATACCCTTTGCAAAGGGACCTATTGCATAGCCTTTGAATCTCTTTTACCCCTTTCTGTTTTTCTGTTATTGCAGGTCTCTTTGGACTGCATATGTTTTTGGTATTAACTTAGGCTCATTATTTTCAACCATGTGGCTTAGATTTTGGCCAGGATTGTTATGTCCATGTTTATGATTGATAAGGGTCTGTATATACCTGGGTCCACTACCTCCTTGTTCCTTGAGCAGCAAATTACTTTTAATTATTTGTGGCCCATAAATCAAAACCCATATTAGCTGATTTTGTTATCCTTGTTTCAATAAGTTTATAGAATTCTACTGACAGCCCATCTAGTCTTACTGCTTTGTTTCTTATTAATCTTTTTGACTCCTCTCTCCTTATTTCAGAATTCAGCCTGTCCGTGTCCTCCTCAGACTCTCGCAAATCCCATCTGTAAGAATGCTCTTTCCTGGAGTCTGTCTTGGTGTAATGCAGTTCTTCATAAAATGTTACCATTTCTTCTTTCATGTCCTCCTTTCTCTTCAGTATGCCCCAATTTTTCTCTGTTTACTTATACTTTTGTTTTCTTTTTTGCCTTAAGTCACCAGGGCAAAGCCTTACTAAATTTCCATTGCCTCCACCAGAATTCCTTTCTTTTGACTACTTATTCTTCTATGTGCATTGTTTACCATATTTCTAGTCCACATTTCAGTGTTTCCTCCTCTTTCTTCCACACCTTTTCTTTGAGGTCTTTCTAAGTTTCCAGCTAAATTTTCTTGAGTTCTTTCTCTGTCTCCTTAACTGTTGGAAGTTTAATCTTTCCTCATTATCACTGCTGTCATCATGGACTACCTTCTTAATGTTGCTTTTATACCATCCCATCAATTCTCTAAGTTCTTACCTGTCCCTTTCTTTTTTTCTACTATTATTCTTTTTACTCCAGTCCTTAATTTTTGTCTTTGAGCTCACTTCCTACACTTAACTTTGAGCCACTTCTAATGTGGTTTTCTTCTTTGCTGCCACTTGAGAATGGTCTAACACTGTCTGGGATTCTGTTAGTATCATCTTTACTCTCTGTCCACATTGTTTTATTATAACCAACTTCCCTGGTTTTAGTTTGATGTTTTGAAGATGAATTATTTGTCCTTGTTTCATTTCTCCCAGGCATCTAGGAAGCTTCTTTTTCTTTTGTCCTTTATTAAGTTCAGAAGATTATTCTTATGTCTAGTGTCTCACTGAGGGTTATGTTGAATTCATATCCAGTTATTTCCATTTCCCTCTACTTCTTCTCCCACCTCTATGCTTCAAAGGTTTTCTAAAGAAGACTTTCTTATCTGCATAGAGGCATGTATGTTTCCAAGTTTCAACTTTGCTTTAATATTCCACCTTCTTTCTGTTTATTTCTCCCTTCCAGATTTATCCATATTTCTTACCTGCTTTCCCTAACCGTCTATATTACTGTGTCTTGGACTTTTATAAACATTGTGGCATTTTGGCTACAATCCCTTCCTACCTATTCTGACATGATCTGCTTTTACCACCCTGTATTAGTAGCTTTCCGTTGTCTTTTATTATGAATTTGGTCTTGTAACAGAATTATGCTAATTTTATTTCTGATGCACCTATTCACTATTGTCTCCTTTTTTGATTGTATTGGACACCATATGCATTCCATGTGTTATTTTAAGCCTCCCAATCCCCTTCAGCCTCCTTCTCTGGGTTGGATGCCCCCCCAACATCTTTGGCACCTATGTTCATCTTCCTTCTAGTTGCTGTCTTCAGATCTGCACTAGAAGGAGCCTTACTTGTGTTTTCATTTCCAGTACATCGCTCCATCTGATCTCTTAATTCCTTGCAAGCAATCTTATTACTCTGGACTAGTGTGCTTCTTTTCACTTATCTGCCTTCCCTGCCCTTTTCATTGAAGTCTCTTATTTACTTCAGCTGCTATCCTTATTTTTGGTTTGTTTGAATTTATTTTAAGATTTTCAGGCTTTTTGCTTCTCATTTGAGCCTGCCCATCTTATTCATCAAACTATCTAGCTACTCTTGGTTCTGACCCCCCTTTTCCTTTCTAGTACCATTATTGGATGGCCCTTTGTGACTCCTTTCTTGTCCCTCCCCAGAAGGCTTTCTTCAGGGAATTGCAATGTAGGTGTTTGGATCTCTTGCTCCAGTCTGACCATCCCTCCCCCTCACTATTATCTATGTCCTCCTCCTTTCCACCTTCCACACTTACTTGGTGCTCTGTGCTTTGCTTGCGCTGTCTTTCCTCCTACCTTCTATGCAACCTCCTTTCCCACTAGACATTTTCTGTTTATCACAATATCTTTCTCAATGCTGCTAAATAACCTAGATTAATTTTTTTTAGCCTTGCCCATCTGCATTTTTATTAAATCCTCTCAGTAACAGACTGTTATAAACACATCATTCCTTGATAACAAAAAGAAAACTATACGTGTGTACATAGCAAGAAAAAAAAAACATTCTTTTGTTTTATAAACAGCAGAATCCTTCCTTTTAAACTTAGCCCTTCCGCTTGACAAGGAATCCATAGCTTTCACCTACCTTCTTTGCACGTGTTTCCTTTAATGCAGATGCTTAGCTCTATTCACTTACTCTATATAGCTTTGTTTCTGTGGTTCTCTCTTGCTTCCTCATTTTTTTACCATTCATAAGGATATTGACATTTTCTCATACTCCTTGATTCAGCACTTGCTTTTGTACCAGGGCTTTTATTACATTAATCCCGTAGTGATTATTATGGCTAAGTTTTGCCTACAGCACGCTCTTCAACTTTAGCTCATTCTGACATTTGAATGCATTTGCATGCTTCAGTTTTTGCCACAGTAGCCACAAGCATAACCTAAAATTGTTTTGCCTCCATTCTAGTTTAGATATTTGAGACCCATTTTCCTATAACAGGTCACATTTCAAATTACATCACTGGGATTTTTCCTAGTTCTGCCTCCTGCTTTTGCATTGTTTCTCCCCTGGTCCATTTGTGTTGCCTTCTGCCTTTTGCCTTTGAGAATTTTCTTTAAATTAATATATGTTCATCTTATGTAGCCACTTATGCAGTCAGATAGGAATTGTTCTTTATCCTAATCAGCCTAAGGATTCTCTTCTTGTTCTCTTCTGTTGGTCATCCATTTTGGCATTTAGCTGGTTTAGTTCTTTTATAATGCTCACCTTCTGTAGGCCTAAACCAACTGATCTTCTGCAGCTTTTAATCTTGTTTTATTATCTCCTGTAAGTTCTGCTTTCTCTCCATTTGCACTTATGGAAATATCTGGGTATTTTATCTTCTTTTTTATTTTGGATGAAGCTCTAGGCTTGGTCAGCCATCTCAAAGATGCATGCTTTCTGTTGGTTTACTGCCACCAGTGTATTTGGGTATTTGATATAGGACTGTTAGCCTATGCTAGTGAGTTCCTCTTTGCATATGTTACAGGATTTCCATTGACTTTTGATGTATCAGTTCATGACAGCGACCACTTCTATCAGGTTACTGTCTACAGTTCTAAGTTTACCTTTTGTAGATTTCAAGATCCAATCACTGGCTTTAAAACTGTACATCTTGTATAGTGCATGTCTCAGTATGCCCCCTTGGCTTTGTTTTTACCATCATTCTGTGCTCTTCCTGTTGTTCCATTGATGTTTTTTAGGCAACCTCATGTAACTCATTATGTAGCCATAGGAATTGTTCTTTATCCTAATCAGCCTAAGGATTCTCTTCTTGTTCTCTTCTGTTGGTCATCCATTTTGGCATTTAGCTGGTTTAGTTATTTTATAATGCTCACTTTCTGTAGGCCTAAACCAACTGATCTTCTGCAGCTTTTAATCTTGTTTTATTATCTCCTGTAAGTTCTTCCAGCTTGTGTGGTGGATTTTAGGATCATAGGATCATGTAATCTACAAGGCAGATCAGCTCAATGAGTATTAAATCCTTGCCAGCACCCACCCTCCTATGGCATTGCCTTCAGAATGATGGCAAAAAATAGGCCAAGGGAAAATGTGTGGCTAGCTGTCCTTTATCAAGGCTCACCTTAAAGGTAGCTAGGGTTTCAAACTGTTTAAAATGAAAAAGAAGTTATGTACTCAGCATAACATTCCATGTTTGTTGTCCATAATCCTGCCTTCATTCTTGATGGTTGGGGTTCAGAACCGAGCATCGGTTCTGACTCAGCCGCATACTAAAGCTTGAGAGCTTTCACTGACTCGAGGCTATACCCTATCCCAAGATGCCTAGCGACTGTTACCTAGATCTTGCTTGAGAGAAACTAATCACTAGACTATGCAACCCAGTACAACAACTACAACAGATCATCTGCCCATAATTCCTAAGGTATGAAGGGAATCAGGAAACTTACAGCCAATTTCAGAAAATTCCTCTTGATCCTCCAGGAAGGGGGAAGGAGGGTGGGATGCAGGAATGAAGGTGAGATTATGGACAACAAACATGGAACGTTATAGTGAGTACATAACTTCTTTATGTTATGTTGTCCTATCTCGCCTTAATTCTTGATGGTTGGGACAGCATCCCCAGCACCTTCTTTCTCGGGTGGCTCATGGTGAATAAAATCTTCATAACAGTGGAACAAAAGGATGTCCTGTTCCGGGAGGCCACATCTGCTTTGTAATGAGTGATAAAGGTATGAGGATTAACCCATGTAACTGCAGCACAAATTGAATCCAAAGGGAGCCTTGCTTGAAAGGCAGTGGAAGTCGACATAGCTCTAGTTGAATGATCTCTAATTTTCCCTGGCAGCTGTTTATTCTGAGAGTTATAGACATAAGTAATGGTGTCTGTCAGCCATTTTGAAAAGGTGACTTTTGAAACTGAAGTTCCTTTTCTGTTTTCTGAGAATGAAACAATTAGTTGGTCAGATTTTCTAAATTCCTTTGTTCTGTGTAAGTAAAAACACAACTGCCTGTGGACATCCAATTGGTGAACCTTGTATTCTGGCTTGTTGCCACGATTGGGGAAGAATATGGGAAGCTCAACAGACTGATTTAAATTGGCCTCCGAGCACACTTTTTTGCAGAAAGGAAGGGTTTGTCCTGAGAGAGACTCTGTCTTTGTGGAAAATCAAATAGGGAGGACGGATACACAGAGCTTGCAGTTCTGAAACCCTCATAGTGGAAGTAATGGCTATTAAAAAGATTGTCTTCCAAGATAAGAACTTTAGTGGGCAAGAGGAGGCTGGTTCAAATGGAGGGAGAATTAAAGAAAATAACACCAAACTGAGGTCCCAAGAAGGTGGTGGTTCTCTTATGAGAGGTCTTAAAAGGAATGTACCCCTCAGAAAGACTTTGCATAATCTGTGCGACATTATATTGGACCCCATGTCTCCTACGTGGTAGTTTGATATGGCAGCTAGTTGTACTTGTACCATGGCTGTCACTGCACCCTGATTAAAGGTTTCTGTTAGAAATTCCAGGATTGCAGATATAGGGGCTGTAAAAGGGTCTATATGTTTTTTGTCAGCCCAACAAGAAAATCTCTTCCATTTGCTTGCATAAAGTTTCCTAGTTGTATTCTTGTGCAATGAAACCAGAATGTGTCACACTGCCGGGGATAGTTCTGGAAGCCTGGCTAAGATAGGAAGTGGAGTAACCAAGCTGTCAGCTTGAGGCTTTGAAGAGAGGGGTGGCATGTTCTTGACCGATGAGTCAGAAGATCTGGCACTGGGTCCAGGATCCAAGGCTCCTCCTGAAGATGGGGCCATAGAAAGGGGAACCATATCTGATGAGAATTAGCCTGTGACTCAATGATTTGGCTTTCTGGAGAAGTTTTGGTATTAATGGAAATGGGGGAAAGCATACAGAAGTCCCGGGGGCCAATCGTGAACAAGTGCATCCCTTGGTGACTTCCTCAGAGGGAGAATTAGGGCAAAGTAGCTGCTGCATTTGGAGTTGATGGATGTGGCAAAGAGGTCACAGCAAGGCTGGCCATACTTGCGAAAAATTTAGTTTGCAATTTCCTGTTTCAGGGACCACTCGTGAGGCATAATAATTGTCCTGCTTAATCTGTCTGCTATCACTTTGGATTTCCCCGGGATGTGAATTGCCATCAGAAAACGTTGAGAAGAAATTGCTCATTGCCATACTCTTTGAGCCTCTCAACAAGGGAGGTAGAATCTGGTCCCGCCTTGTTTGATGATGTTCCACACCACGGGCATATTGTCTGTTTGTATTGCAATCGTAACTGTTGGAAGAAAGCTCTGGAATGCTTGCAATGCCAGAAGCACAGCCCTCATCTCTAGGACATTGATGTGCAAGTGATATTCATGTTCTTGCCAAGCCCCTTGGACAGTCTGTCCCAGATAATGCCCCCCCCTATCTGGGAAGCATCCATGGTTATTGTAGCTACTGGTTGGGGGAACACAAATGGTTGGCCTATCGTTACGTGCATGGACTGAAGCCACCATCGTAGGTCCCTCTTGCAGGTGTTTGTAATGAGAATCTTGTGCGACATGGGTAACTCCTGCATGGACCACTGAGCAAAGAGTAACTCCTGCATGGACCACTGAGTAAAAGGTAGACTTATATTTATTTCAATAAAAGCTTAGAACCGTTTGCTGGCTCTTTGTTGTTTGTTCTGCTGTTGTTGGGGTGCAAGCTTGGGCGAGGCGTGGGTTAGTGAGCCACTGTAATATTCTCATGACTTACAAAGCTATGTCTGACCCAGCTCTGTTAGAAATGGTACATCTAAAGAAATCCCAATCCCTCTACACCACACACTCCGGAGACCTCATCCACATTACCACAATAAACAGAACATGCTGGAGGGACAGGTTCATAGCTCAGAGACTGCCCATGCTATGGAATAGACTTCCCATACATGTCAAGCAGAGCACCTCACTGTCCCTCCTCAAGAAAAATCTTGATGAGTGGATGGGAAATAGAAAATACACCCCGGGGATCACTCCAGTGGCTCTACTCAACAGAGGCACTGGGAACTAAGGTCAGGTGGCACAATGCCAGGGTAATCCTATGGGCTAGGCTTGTAAAGGCTCCAGGGTCATTAGCTTAGTACACACGTATGAACCTATGTGTAGATGAGCCAGTGGGACTAGTGTTATTGCAGCTGCCATTGAACCCAGAACCTTGAGGACAAATTTTGCCTGTAATTTTTCCTTCATGAGCAATATTGACATCTGATGGCGTAACATTTGAATTCTTTCCTGAGGTAGTTTTGCAACCATGTCTTTTGTGTTTAAGTCTGCCCCTATAAAGGTAATATGCTGTGATGGCAACAAGACAGATTTTTTGAAATTTATAGTAATGTCTAGCTCTGAGCAGAGGTAAATGGTGGTGTCTCTTGCCCTGGTTAGTAGATGCTCGGTGGTGGTAGTCAGGAGCCAGTCGTCTAAGTATGGAAACACCCAGAATCCTAGATGCCTCTGATGAGCCATAACTACTGCCATGCATTTGGTAAACACTCTGGAGGCTGTAGTGAGACCAAAGGGCAGAACTCTGAATTGGTAATGACTGGCTCACAGCTGGAAGCATAGATATCTCCTGGATCGCCTGTCCATCTTTATATGGTAGTACGCATCCTGAAGCTCTATGGAGCACATCCAATTGTCTTGTTCCAGTGTCACCATCTGGAACTTTGTTTTCTTTACTGACTTGTTCAGTCTGCTGAGATCCAAAATTGGTCTCCAGTCCCCTGTCTTTTTTGGAACGAAAAAGAGCCTTGAGTAAATTCTGGATCCGATTTGGTCTGCGGGGACTTCTTGGATGACTTTTTTTTCCAGCAACCTTTGAATTTCTAGGGTTGCTTGATCCCTTTGACTGGGTGGTATGTCTGGGATAGATCTTGGTGGAAGGGGTGGAAAAGAAAAAGGAATGTTGTATCCGCTAGAAATGATAGACCATACCCATTTGTCTCGAATGATGTCCAGCCAGGCTTTTGGGTACAGCGATAATCTCCCCCCGACTGCCTCCAGAGGTGGACAGGTGGGCTTCCTTTCAGGAGCATGGGAACAGCCTACCAGAGAATGTATCTCTGTCACTCTGATTCTGCAGACCCCCTCTGCTGCGAGGGTGGCGTCTTCCATTGTTATTTCCCCCTCTGCCCCTGGAGGAAAAATCGTGTGTCTGGCAAAGCTCCTTTGGATTTCTGGAACCACATTTTTCTGCCCTTCTGACCTTTGGGATAAGGTCTGGTAGGGACGGAGAAATGTACTCCCATGGCTAATAGAGTTTTGCCATCCAGTTCGCACCTGGTAAGAGTCTCTTTCACTTTTGGCCCGAACAAAGATGAGCCATCAAAAGGGGCATCAATAAAGGAAGACTTGAAGGGTTCAGCAAGCTCACAAAGATGCATCCAGGAATGTCTCCTCAGAGCTATTCCTGTGCCTGCTACCCTGCTCACTCCCTCACCTGCATAAGAAATGAGGCACATGGAGGAGTTTGTTATCAAGTTTAAGATTGCAAGCTGAGAGTTTACCTTGTTGGGAACCCCCCCCCCAGCTATAGCACCTTGGAGGGTATCTCCTAGCTCCTTGACGAGATCCCCCTGAAGTCGAGTAAAGTGGGATAAATAATTCAGTGACCTAAGGATAAAGGCTACTGATGAAAACATACGCTTCCTGTATCTGTCCATCATTCGAGACTCCTTATTCAGCGGATGGACAGATGAAGAAGTTTCAGCTAATTCCTTCTTGGTGGCCGCTGCCACCACCATAGCATCTACTGGGATGTCTTTAGTTAGAAATTGTTTGTCCTCTGGGGCTGTAATATATTTATAGGGCATTTTTGGAACTGGTTCCACCTACTCTGGAGAGCCCCACTCCTTTCGACTGACTACACCAAGGAGCTGGTCAAAAGGTGGAAACACCTAATTGGTGGAGGGTTGAGAGCCAAATGCCTCCATGTATACAGACTCATCTTCAGAATGGGAAAGGGTCTTCCAGACACCTCTCTGTTTCAGGATCTCTAAGAGGTCTGAAAAAGAGACTCTTCAAAGGGTGACCATGGGGACCCTTCTGAATCCTCTAAGTCTGTATCCGACGTGACAGACTCAGTGGAGTCTAGGTGTTTCCCCTTACAAGTTATCTTCTGAGGGATCTCCTCAGAGGTATACTCAAGGGAGGGTTCAGAAGAGAGGCTCTCACCAGTTGGGGTATTCTGGGGCATTGGTTCTCTACCCTGGGGCTGGAGGGATGGTGTAGAGGTTGACACTGGCCCTTTGGGGGAAGAGTAGCTGGAGCCAAGGGTGGAGCAGTCTCTGAAGGAAACACACTCCTCATCACCTTGAAGGCACCATGATCCTAGCCCGAGAGAGCCTCCAGCTCTGAGGAACCGGGAGACCTCCCCCGCAACAAGGAGGATGGCGCCAAGGCTGATGTGGGTGCCAAACTCACCTGCAGCGAAGCTCCGAGTGGGAGACTCGGGTCCAACAAGGGTCTGATTTGATACCCCCCTGGAACCAATGAGGGAGTGTCCCAAATCCCTCGATGGAAGACAAATTAGACTAAATTGGAGCAGACATCAGAACCGAGATACTGGGAGTGATTCCTGGATCCGACGGTTCCACCACAATGACCTACAGGCACACTGGCCCTGACCTCATCCAAGTTGGAGGAGGAATGGAAGGTAAAGCAGATTTGGTAATTGGCTCCACATCCAGTTGGCTAGGCTTGAGAGAATTTGTGCAAGGGCCGGCATCCAAAGCAACCTCCTAACCACCTGCTTCACATTGTCATCTGATAAACTCCTGGAAAACTGAGAAAAATGGGTGGATGATCTGTGGCTACCAGCCACCGATTGCAGCAAAGGAGTCTGTGGCACCGAGCGGACCGGCTCCAAGGATGGTGACCAGTTCTTTTTTGACTCCAAGATGGATCCAAAGACACAGTTGGAACCGAGGGACAGTTAGACTTCTCTGACCCGATAGACATCAGATCTGAAGATAGTTGTTTTTCATGTCTCTTTATCATCTCAGAACTTGTAACCAATAAAGTTAATTTTTTTGAGGACCTATCAGAGGATTGTGAGACCTGATTCCCTTCCACAGCCATCTCAAACGACCCTTTCAATAAATCCCTGACTATCAGCTTGTTTCTCTGTTCCTGCAGGACACTTGAGATAAAGCCATGGCATATAGAACAGGAATTCTGCAGGTGAACAGCTCCTAAACAATACACACAACTCGTGTGCCCATCTGTTAAGGACATTTTTTGTGTGCAAGAATCACACTTCTTAAACCCTGACTGTTTTGTCTCTTTGGTTAAATCCTTAGACATTATAGCAAACTGTCACAACCAATTACTAGTGCTTCAAAGAAAAACACAATTTAAATGTAAATCTACACTAAAGGTAAATCAAACACAGCAGTTAGGAAAAGACCAAGTGTTTTTTTTGAAAGAAAAGGGAAGGGTTAGAGGAGAGGTCTCTGAGTTAAATGACGGTCTCCTCTAACCTGAGGAGACACCTCTAACTTAAACGGCAAACCTTTATAAAGATAGTGAGAAAGAAAGTAGAAGATGAGTCCTCTAACTAAAAATGGGCTAAAATGAAGAATCCTCTAACTTAAATGGATTCGTAGCAAAAAGGGAAAGGGAGAAAGGCCTGAGAGAAAACACTGGCCACACACAAAGGCAGCAGAAAAACAATGGAAACCCAAAAGCAACTCTAAAGAAACACACCAGAAGATTAAGCTACCTCAAAAAAGTTAAAGTACTTAAGAATTTGACATAAAATATATTAATATAATAGTAAAAGGCAAAACTTAGCCTGAACCAGCGAAAAAGCAATCCCGAAGCTTCAAGTGACAAAAGAGATCTGGGTAACAGTCACTAGGCATCTTGGGATAGGGTATAGCCTCGAGCCAGTGAAAGCTCTTGAGCTTTAGTATGTGGCTGAGTCAGAACCGATGCTCATTTCCGAACCCCAACCATCAAGAATGAAGGCATGATAGGACAACATAACATCATGTAGTTTATACCACGGATGGATTATGGAATGAGAGATGAATTTATCATTCCAAATATGTCTTGTTTATTTTGTGATGAAGATTTTAACCCTTACTACAGGTGTTTGTGGTGTTGGTAGCTTTGTGAAGGTGCATAAGATCAATGAGGACAGGGTCCTTCATAAACTTAAATCCATCCATCCATCCATCCATCCATCCATCCATCCATCCATCCATCCATCCAGCTACAGCCACTTTTTCCCATTTTTGCACATAGGATCAGGGTGTCACTTCAACAGTGACAATCATCTGGAGCTAAGGTGTACACCTCTGGGTTGCTAGCCCTACCACTGTAGTCCTTCTACAGTGCACTCACACTTATGGCCAATTTAAAGTATCCAATCCACCTACTGCATGTCTTTGGAATGTGGAAGGAAACTGGAGCACCCAGAGGAAACCCATGCAAATAGAGGGTGGACACGCAGAAGGCACACAGAAGGTACCCCAGTTGAGAATGGAGGAATCAAGGAGGCATAAGGCACAGGGATAAGGATTCACTTCCTTTTTGGTAGGTATAAGTCTTCAGGCCTGAGGTCTTTTTAGTTAGGATCCCCTGGGATCTTTTGAGTATGTGATGTATTTAGACAAACCAATGCCAAAAGAGGCACTGCAGTCAATAATTTGTCTAAAAAGGGGATATGTACAGAGGGATGAATACTTTTTTTTTTATCTAGATGAGATACCTTTAGATATCAGTTGTGCCAGACAGAAGGAATTTCTGATAACTCTTACTATATGGTGGTCAATGGACAGGTAACTGTTAATGCAGGCATCAAGATCTCTGATGACTGAATCAGTCAGGAGAAGGGTGCCATCTATGTTATAGGTGATGAAACAACTTGTTTTCCAGATATAGAAAATAATTTATTTTTAACATTTAGTCTAAGACAGTTTACGTTTCACCAGTTATTTTCAAGCATTTGTCCAAGCTGCAATCAAGCGGTTTTAGAATTTCAGCAAACAAGAGCATCTGGCTTGCAAACATCAACAGATTTAGTACGTCATAGAACTTGGCTGTTGATCCGAATGTCAGTGAAGTATATACTGAGTATGAGAAGTACAAGCACAGAACCCAAATGGACACCAGTGATCACCTCTTTACTTTGTGACGTGGCCCCAACTACTTTATTTACTGTCTGTCTGGCAACTAGTTTCCTGTCCACCTTACAATATGAGTTTATGTCTAGGTCTTTTGAGTTTGTTGACAAACCAGCATCAGAAATCATGTCAAATGCTTTAGCTATGTGTACTACATAGTTGGTTAGCATCCACAGTTTCATAACCCTTCTGGTTAGCCACTGCCTACAGCTGATAAAGAGGGTCCAGAGCAATAAGGTTTTCAACATCTATGTTTTTAACATCCATTAATATGCATTCCATGGCTTTGCGAATTAGAATAATTAGGCTAATGGGTTTGCAGGTACTTGGTCAGAAGTAGGGTCACCTTTGTGTAAGGGCATTACAGTGATAATTTTTCTTGCTTCAGGGATATATCTAGTAAAAAGGTTTAGGCTGAAAATATTTAGGAGGGCCTCTGATGGAGTGCATTTTACACTTGCGATTAAGCATCCACGAATATTATCAGGGCCCATGGATATGATATTTTTGACTTGACTGAGAGTAGTTGTGACTTGATCCATTGCAATCCTTGGGGGAATGTGGTTCTCAGTGACTTGTGGAATTTCTGTAATTGTAGTGGGTGTAAAATTGTCAATGTCCTAGCAGATAAATTTAGTGAAAATGTCTGTTGGGTTTGAGTTGGTATTTTCATTCTGGATTAGCACAGAGCATTGTTGGACATTGTTCCTCAGTTTCCTGATATAGCTAAAGCTCAGTTTGTAATTATCTTTGATGTCTGTCTTTCTCACTTTCCTAATGGTGGCTTTTAGTTCTTTACTGTTTTTTTTTTGCTGGAGTCCTTTAGATGGGCATATTGTACTTTCTTGAATGCATTTGGTAATTTGCTTTTATTGTAGGGTTTCTTTATGTGACTAAATCACCAAGACATTTTATTTTAGAATTTCTCATTACATCCTATTAATTTCCGCTTGTTATTACATCTTAGTAAATGTAAAAAACTCTGAGTATATATGGCAGTTGTGGCTGCATGGAGGGGGCAACAATTTTGTGATGGATTTTGAAGGCTCATCATTGAGTGTTGAGGTTTTTTTTTAGTTTTTTAAACCCAAAAGTGTTCATTAAAGAGGTGTTTTGTGCTTTTGACAGGGAAAAACACTGTTTTGTGATTGAACTTGACCTGGCAAATATAGTAGGTAGAGTTCAGAAAGGGTCTAGGTTTGTTATGACAAGATCCAGAAAGTTAAGACACTTGGTGGGTTACCTGACTATTTATTCTATGGAATATGCATTTATTAGGTCAAGGAACCATTATGCATTCTTACCATTAGTGGTGTTTGACAGGCATGTCTGATTCACAAGAAATAACCTGCACCCAATAAATGAAGATCCCCATCACAAGAGTGTTGAAAATGTATGAGCAGTTCAACTAGCATATTTAAAAATTATGTGGTAATTTATCTTGTTTAATGTAATTTATATCTCAAAATAAGTTCTGTTTGAGGGTCACAATGAATTTAAATGTAGATAATAGGGTCTCTGACAAATGCTGATACTTCTGTGCATCTGAAAATGTGATAGTAATTGAACCTTGGAATAGAGAGAGTGCTATGTTTGTATTGAAACCACATATCTGTTACTACACAAATATGGTTATGTTCATGTTTCAGGAAAGTCTCAAGATCAAACAGTCCATTGTTTTGACTCCATGTAATGACTGCAGCAACCCTGATATGATCAGGACCAGGATCTGTTTTTGTGTTGTTTACATTGTTATGTCCAGAAGATTGACTTTCCCTTAAAAAATTACCATGGAATCAGCAAAGGCTGTTGGCCAGCACATAAAAGGTGCAGGTTACTCCTCATGAATCAGCTATGCCTGTCAATCATCTTACCACAAGCTGACACATATTATCAATTACCTTTTCTTTGAATTTAGACAGCATTCTGGGTGATGGTAGCATTCTGCTCAGGGGACAGAGTCCTGCCAGCATTGGACACATGCAAAGGCAGCTCCATTGTGACTTTCTGCACGCCTGAATGCCTCTGATCATTCACACCAACATGGGCCACTAGCAAGTCATAGTCAGATTTTGTACAGTTTGAAGGATTTCAGAGCCCTTAAAATATCATTTATCCTGGCAGCTGAAAGACAACTGACTATCACAATTCTTATTCAGTCCAGTGAAAGTAGGGTCTTTATTCCTATAAATGGAATTATCAATTACTAAGACATTTCTATTTGTGTGTATGCAGACTTAGTGCAAGCAGATGGTTTAGAGTCTACAGACTTATGACTCCCTGTACTAGGCAATTTTATAGTATGTGTGCTGGGTGAGAGTACTGGTGTTGGGGTATTGATTTAGGCTACAGTTTGCTTCCCCTAATGTTGGGAGGTAAATGGAGTGATTTCTTAAAAAAATAACTCAGCAAATGTGGGTATGATGAGCATGCACATGGGTGGGGTGGGGGCTTGTTTGAATCTTACCATTTATTTGTTTGGATGAGAAGGTGTCCTCCAGATTCTGTTACTACTTACACCTCTCACACATTGTTCTGGTAGTAGCTACTTATGGGTAAACATTAGGCAGATGTATACTGACTAATAATACCAATTTATAAAAGACTGGCAACATTAGGGGTAAGAGTAGACTAAGATTCCACACTGGCCAAATATGTTGAGCAGGTAAAGACTACAAAAGATTGATGATTAAGGTAGACTTTAATTAATTAATTAATTTAATTGAAAGAAAGTTGTATTTAACGTTCCTGATACCATATTGCACCAGCAGTAAAAACAATGTATAACATATGCTAGTACAAGTAACTCCACAGTTTAGGACTAACAGAAAAAAAAGATAGTGATATCATGGTATAAAATGTAGATGTTGTAGTAAGAATACACCACTAATAGCACTCACAAGTTAAAAAAGTAGTATTAAAAACGGTATCATTCAAGAACAGTAGAGCATAATATTAAATGTCAGAGAAACAGCAGGCATGGATGCCACTCAGTAGTCCATCAAGAGGAGATTAGCCCAAAGGCCGCACAACATTACATCAATGTTATGATAGGCATGGGTATCACACACAATATTATACCAATGTGATGATGGGTATGGGTAACACACACAATATTACATTAAAGTTATGGTAGGCATGGGTGCCACATATAATATTACATCAGTGTGATGATGGGTATGGATATCGCATACAATATTATACCAATGTGATGATGGGCATGAGTACCACACAATATTACATCAATGTGATGTGAATATGTTTGTGTCATATATATTCAAAAAGAAAAATGCAGCAAATCAATATGATGATCCATTCTAGCTACTTATCGATGTTTTCATTTCATGTTCTTCTAAAATGAAAATAAAAACAAATGGGGCAGATTCAATTAAGCCTACTTGATCTGCTAAAACCGTGTGCACATCATGGTGTAACACTCAAAATAGCACACTGTTTTATATTCAGTAAGTGACTACACGCTGTGTAGAGCCAAACAAACACAGTAAACATCGTGGCATGCTAATTATTGCATAACCAGCTGAATTGTATGCTAATCAACCAATCCAAGATGGAGGAGCTATTCAACAAGCTATAAAGCAGCCATGTAGACTCAGTGCTGGTTTCCCTGTGATTTCCAAAACCTATTGGAATACGGCCACGGAAACTAGGCTACATGGAAAGAATGTTAGGGGCTGCTGCTACTCTTATTCATGTGTATGTGCAGCAGGCCAACGTCTATGCTGCTGCTGCTGCTAACAGACCATGGCCAAGAAGGAGAAGGGTGTGTATACCCCATTTAACTTTTCACAATCAGCATGAAATGGAAATTGTAGAGGATTATAGGGTGGATAGAGACATACTGCTGGAACTCTGCAACCTCTGTTGTCCTCAACTGACAGCAAGGGCAAACTGAGAGGAACCGATACTGGTGGAGACTAAGGTATGTGTAGCACTTAGAATTTTAGCTACAGGATCCTTGTAGAGACCAACAGGGGACATGCTGGGGGGTGTCACAGGCATCAGCATTCAGGATCCTCCATCATTTCCTGAATGCTATGCTCCAACATGCCAGTGAGTAGATATATTTTCCCCATACACCTGAGGACAGGGCCACAAATATGCAGGAGTTCTTCCCTGTAGCACACTACCTTGAATCCTGCATGCCATAGACTATTCACATGTAGAAATCAAAGCACCACCTAGGGAGCAGGGAAGGGTGTACATCAGTAGAAAGGGCTTCCACTCCATCAACTGCAAGGTCATGTGTAACATTAAGGGAATCATCCTAAATGTGTGTGCTGGCAACCCAGACAGTTACCACAACTCACATATCTGGCACAACTGTCAACTGTATGAGATGTTTTCTAGGGTAGATATTCCACAGGATCATTTACTGGGGGATGCAGATTATGCACTAGAACCGTGGCTGATGATGTCCATCAGAAATGCACACCCACCAACTGAAGAATGCTATAATAAGGCATGCGCTCAAACAAGAAATATCATAGACTGTGTGTCTGAGCTGCTGAAGTTGCGGTTCCAGTGCCTATATACATCTGGGAAAACTCTGCAGTACAATCCTCGCACATGTGCTGAAATCTTTACAGTCTGTACCATACTTCACATCATTATCCTGAGAAAACAGCTTCAGCAGGAACACAAATGGGAGGGACCACACATCCCACCATCACTGGCAAGGTCACCACAGCCACATGCTAGTGAGGAGTCAGAGGGGGAACCAGCAGCTGCTGTAGGTGTAGGCAGATGTAGGTGTGGACAATATGTCCTTGCACTGGCCAAGAGGAAACAGATAGCACACACATTTACCACCTAAGGGGCTAAAACCTTCATACTATGCACATACATACAGTGACATTGATGCCAGGCAACACTCAACAACCTTTACTTACCCATGTAATAGCTGTGTACTGCTAACATCAGACAGAGTCAGCTCCAAACTAAAATTCTTGCAACTGCTGGATTTCCAAGGTAAATGTTGAACCTGGAATAGAAAAATAAACGTCTAAGAATAGAAATGAATGACATATCCTTACATACTGTCACTTTCTAATGTAAGTAAGTATAAGGTGGGTGATTTTTACAGCAATTACAAGATATGCCAGCAGTGACTTATGTGAATACATGTGTCTCTATCAACTAATAGGCCTCATGCATCAAAGATTCACTCATTCATACCTATCAAATGCACAGATTTTCACAGAATATCCACAGTTTGGCCTCATACTTTTGTACTGGCAAATCATTAAAGAACAAAGTTAGAAAATAATGACACATATTTCAGTTTCAGACTTCATATTATTCTATCAACTGTCCAAGTTTTTAAGACCACTATTTTTAAAAACTCTTTCCATTGTTGGTCCTTGTCACAGTTTTATTTATGGCTTGGTCCAGCTTTGTTGGTCTAAGAGTTCTGGAGGGATGCACACATTACAAAAACGTGTAAGAAAGCAGTACAATTTACAAAACAGCATCACAAACACATATTTACTAAGCACTAAGTCGGCTATGTAACCCTGAGCATTAGACAAATGACTTATGTATCCTGAATCCAAAAGATAGAAAACAAGGATATGGCAAAGTTATTGTCATTTGTACAGGGTAATGTGTATGTGTACATGTGTGTGTGTGTGTGTGTGGGGGGGCAGGAGGCCTAGGCTGACATAAAGGTAGTTAGTGCATGTGAGTAAGAAACAGAAACAGGCAGACATTTGGATAAAGTATCAAATGGCCACTGAGACAGAATGAGCTGTAAGCCTCATGAATGACCCATGTAACTAATATGTATGAGTACCTGTATGGGCACTCCAGATGAAATTGTTGTGTGAGTGTCTGCAAGAACACAGTCAAGCTCTGTGCTAGCTCAACATCTTGGTATGTCAGACAGGTGTGAGCCCTGCATGGTAGAAGTGACAGTTCATTGTTATCATCTCTGACCCCAAAAACTGGCTCTGCCAGGAGTCGCATTGGCATGTCCATGCCCATGGTCAGATGCACTGCTGCTACCTGAACATGAGTGATGTCTGCTGGATGAGCTCTCCTCATGAGTGTGCCCAGAATGAAGACCCCATGGCATGCCAAATCCGTGTGTGGACAGCTGAACCACTTATGAAGTAATGCCACTATGTGAGCATGATCGGGCATGACTACATTGGCTAATATCAGATGATGTAGCTGACCTATGCCCACGTGGATGCCCCCCAGCAGATGTTCTATCACAGACACTGCCTATTCCAACATGTCATTCATCTGATCCATTGAACTGGCAACACAGTTGAGGCAGTCACACATGTTACCCTTTGCCACATCTACAATCCTAAGCATTTTTTCAGAGGCCCTATTGGAATATGCCTGCACCTCCATGATGGCCCTAAACATACACTGAGTGACACAGAAAGGCACACCAGGATCAGGTGGAGGATGGACAGCAGGCCTCCCCCGTGCACCCCAACAACACTCCTGCATGGCACCTTGCCCACACTTTGGCTAAGGCCAGAGTCAACAAGCACTGTAGCCACAATAACTACACTGCCCTGATCAAGTGTCACACCTTCCACCTGTCCAATATCAGAGGGCTCACTGGAATAGGTTTGCGTAGACCTACTGACTGTGTCTGATGGAAATACAGGGGATGGCTGAATGTCAACTTCAGTGTCAGATTCAACCTCTGCAACCCTGACTGTGCCTTTGTTTGGCTGCCATCATCATCAGAATCTGCCAGTACTTTGACATCAGGTGGTAAGAGTCCTACACTTCCACTGTTAGGATCATCTGTGATAATAAGCAACAAACAAAGAAATTAATAGCTACATTACTGAAATTAAATATATGCTAAAATCCAACACTGACACCACTATCACAGACGGTACAGCAATACACACACAGTCCTGACACCCACCTCACACATATGGATAAATGCATATTTCTGTCAAATGCTCATCATTACTGAAATGAAAATGTTTTACTTACCATGTGCAGATGACTCCACACTTGCTAGGTGAGATGGTCCTGGAAGAAGTTAAGCAAAATATAAGGACACTATCATCACAACAACACAGTGGGGAGACATCTATACCCTTTATATGTCCATTAACAATTCATTTAACTGAAACTTGGATGACACATCCACCCCAATGTGTAATTAACCGTCTCCCCAAAAAATTATTAAACCAACGTAACTATTGCTTTCAGTATTTTACTATACAAGAAATTGTTAAAAACCGACATATGTAAGCCTTCTTGGAAGCTCCTCCTGGGACATACTTGTCCTCTCTGAAACAGCAGTACCAACATCAATCACATGCTGTTGTGCACGTTCCACTGAGTTCTCTGGATCCCTGACAGTGGACAGGAACTCTTCATGTGGTGTCAGTGGTGGTTCTGTGGCAGTGTCCCTGGTGGGCAGCTGCCCATGGGCCACTGAAGCTGCTGCTCTCCTCTGGGCTGAAGAAATCATATCAATAGCCCTAGGATACACCTGATCATATGTCCTGCAGCACCCCCCCCCCCCTCAACAGCATTGATATTGTTCACTATCTGGTTCCAAATCTGCATTTTTCCAGACATATCCCCACATCCTCTTTCTCAAGCAGAAAGGCACCATGTTGATGAAAGGCTTGGACAATCACATCATTCTCAGAGTTAATGAAGGGAGAGTTTGCGGGGATTTGGATGCTTGGGTGCCATAGTCCTAGGTGACATAAAACACCAAAGAAGGATACTACACATAAATATCACATAAATAAAAGTTCTGCTTAGTTATAACACATATTATTAGTTTTTCAATATTACCCACTGGAGAAAGAAAACAATTCAGTTATTAAAATATAAAAAAAGTTATGTGGTTGTAACATATCACAGTCACACACAAACCAAGTTTTGATCCAAAACAAAGACTAACAAGAGCAAAGCAAACCTCTGTAAAAACATGTTTGGCTGTGGCAACACAAAAATGGAACTTGGCTCCCCTATCCCCAAAACAACAGGTAAATGTAATTTTGTACATAACAAGGAATAACACATCAGTCAATTGTTATAGGTGCTTTCAAAATAAACTGTCCCAAAAATATGTATACATTTACCACAGGAAAGTAATTTTTATGCAATTGCCAGTCCCCTCTACCAGTGCCCAGTACTCCCCTAGAAGTGTCTATGGGCCATCCTAGAAGGCTAACACCACTGTGTCATTGGAAATATAGGACATTTAGATTTCATTGAAATAACATAGAAAAGTATAAAGCGAAACAGTTGTAACAGTAACACACCTCTCCTGTTTGGTATCTACTTCTCTGAATTCCAGGAAAACACGAAGAGACTTTGGCTGACAACGTTCACAGACAATTGCAAGTTGGGAGCTATTATTAACTCCCCAAGTGATGTTGACATCCTACAGAAAGGTCTCACTGAGACCGACTGGTGTCAGAACCATGACCTTAAGCTCAATGCCAAAAAATGTGTCATCATCCCCTTTGGAAAAAACCCAGTTCCCATGAATTATCACATCAATGGTAGTCCACTGAACGCAAAAGGTGTTATGAGAGATCTGAGAACACAGGTTGACAGTAACCTCTCTTTTGACCACCACATTGCCACTGTGGACAGAAAGTCCTTCTATGTGGCACATCTCATTACTAAGGGTTTTGCATCCAGGAAGAAAGAGGTCATTGTCTCCCTCTACTCTTCCCTCATTAGGCCAATCATTGAGTACAATGCCCCATTTGCCATGTACCTCACTAGACACCTGCAACAATTGGAGAGGCCGCAAAAGTACTGCTCAAAGAGGATAGTAGGCCTTAAACACTTGTCCTGTATGGGCAGACTCAAAAAACACCAACTATTGTCTGTCTCATATCACCTACTTAGAGGTGATCTCTGCTTGACTTACAATGCCATGTCTCACCCAGCTCTGTTAGAAATGCTACATCTAAAGAAATCCCAATCCCTCTGCACTACATGCTCCAGAGACCTCAACCTCATTACCACAATCAACAGAACGTGCTGGAGAGACAGGTTCAGATACTGGAGGGAGAGGTTCATAACACAAAGACTGCCCATGCTATGGAATAGACTTCCCATACATGTCAAACAGAGCACCTCACTGGCCCTCTTCAAGAGAAATCTTGATGAGTGGATGGGACATAGAAAATTCACCCCGGGGATCACTCTAGTGGCTCTACTTGATAGAGGCACTGGGAACTAAGGTTGGGTGGCACAATGGCAGGGTAATCCTATGGGCTAGACTTGTAAAGGCTCCAGGGCCATTAGCCTAGAACACACCTATGAATCTATGAACTTGTGATGAAAGTTAATAATGCTGGGTATCGGTGGTACAGTGGTAGCATTGTTGTCTCACAGCAAGAGGTTCTCTTGTTCGATTCATGGCTGGATTGCCTTCTGTGTGGAGTCTGCATGTCCTCCCTGTGGTCAAGTGGCCTCCGAAAGACATACGTGAATGGACGTGCCTTCACTGAAGGTTAGGCGTCGGGCTGGCAACTCAGCACCGTAAAAATAAAAATCTACTGTCAATCATTAGCGGACCGGAGTTCCGCTGTGGCAACCTCTAACTGGGAAAAGCCGAAAAGACAACAGTCTTTGAAAGTAAAATGCCCTGAAAAATTGCCTATGCCATCAGTAAATGTCTAAGATGTGCATAAAGATAAAAGTTACATTTGCTAATGCATATATATTTTTTCCTAGTTACATGTGAGCAAATTCAGTATGTAATTGAACAATTCAGTCATACCTTATTAAGATCAGTAGTCTTCTGTGCATATAAATGCAAAGAAATATCAATCTTCTTCTGTGTTATCCACATACATAGCCCTCCTCAACTTCAGGTTCCTTAGCTACACAATTACCTTTTTATAGTGTAGATTCAGGCCTGTGAGCACAGTGAATATAAAAATGAGTTGTGAACTCATTAGAATTGCTGAATCCCAAAATCTTGGCTCCATGTATCAAGTGTAAACATACTGCAGGCACTTGCTCAGTGTTTGTTGCTAATGGATTGCTACTGTGAATGATTATTGGTAGGGAGAAGGAAAACACAACAAGCAATTCAGATTCCTTTACCTGCAGTGGATGTGTAACCCAGGTTACACTTACAAAGTGTAGAAGTAATTGTATCAATGTTTTAAGTGTAAGTAAGTGGCACACATTACTCAGTTTCTGTTCTGTAATACCCAAACCTCCCTGCCTTTGTTGAAAACTGTGTATTCTTGCCATTTAATATTCTCATACATTTTAAGTACAATGATACAAAATGTTTTGCAGACTGCTTGTCTCAGATTACCACTCAGATAAGAGAAGAATGAACACTATACAAAGATAAGACAGAGCTGCATTGCTGCAAGCAATAGTCATAAATGGTTGTGTGATCACTCATTGCACTAAATCTGAAATTAACACATATACAAACAACTGCAGAATGTACGAGTGTCGTATCTCTTGTTAATACTGTGGATGATTTGGGACTTGTTTGTATGCACAATGATTTTCATTCCTGCTGCAAAGCTGTTTCTGTGGCAAGGAGGGCTAACATACCCATACTGTGTTTTATTGGTTCATTGGTGTGCAAGCTCAAATCCAGACTTGTGTAAAAATCTTTAATGTGTACTAACATTTATTTTGTAATACTGCAGGTTAGAGATTGCCTTCCCTATCAAGGATTGATATCAGACTATAGGCAAATTGAAATAAATAGGTGGGTCCTAAATGAAAGATTAGCACTGGTAGAGTTTTAGTAGAATCTAGAACAGAGGTTGTAGTTAAGAAACTAAGGAAATGATTTTTGAGCTATGATACAAAATTGGAATTGCCTAGACATAGTAAGGTCTCACTGAGTCTAATTATGATGGCTGCCAAAAAAGCAGTTACTAGAACATGGAAATCAAAGTCTAAACCAACATTATTAGAAGTAGTGAAGATAGTAACAGAGGATAAAAATTAGAATCTTTAGAAAAGGGTAGGAGCAAATTACAAAGGAAAAAATGGGAAGAGTGGGATCAATACATGCACAGGATGAACGAGGTTTAAAAGAAGGCATGATCTGAATGAGCTATGCAGTGGTTGACTGACAATGACTGGCTATATTATAAGTGATGTATAATGTTTGCAGCTACAATTATGTCTGCATGGTTTGTAATGTATAATGTTTGCAACTGATATTGTGTTAGTATGGTTTATTTTCATTTATATTAATGTAAGATTGCCTATGTCATACATGATAATTTAATAAAGATGCTTCTTGTTAAAAAATACATTTATTTTGTAATGCTATTTATTGTTATTTTTTAATATCACAGCTTAGCGGAAACACAGAGAAATGGATAAATACAATACATTTCATGTAATGTACTTCTGTGATACAAACTACATAAACTACATCTGTGAATCACATGTGAGTGTGGCACACCTGCTAAACGTGGTGAACCACATTGTGTATAATATCTGTAGATCACGGTTCAAGTATCGCATTTGTCTTTTAAGGATGAAACTTAATAAATACTACTCACAAGGATAAAACAAATTGAGCTTTACCTGTCACAATTGCGTGTCACTTAACTTCATGCAAAATTAGCCTAATGGCCCTCACATGAAGACAGAACACCTGCAGACAGGAAGCAGACACTACTCAATTCAAAAATGGATACATTGTTGCATTTTTTTTATTGCCATCATGCAATGCCACTTATCAGAGTTGCATGGTGGTAAGCAACCTCCCCCAACACCTGGAGGTCTAGAACAGCCATTGCATTACGCGCTCCTTCTATAAAAGCTGTAGTAATATGCCCCCTGCGAACAGTTGACATGGTATGATACACTTCTATGTATATTGTTGGTGTATTAAGACATGTATTGTAGTGGAACAGATCAACCAGCAACACAGTTCATCATCACAGTGACACTTGCAGTATGGCACAGGTGTGCATGTGTCTACATACCATCATTGAATGGTCTGTGACAGACACCAATATAAATTAATTTTGATTACATGGTCACATAAGTCTTGTCTCATACACATGTTGTTATGCTGTGACATACACAACCAACGTATCATATGTTTTGACTGAATTGCAACCTTGTGGAATTCATTGTATGTGCAGCTGTGTTGCTATACACAAGGATTATTGAGGTGGTCAGCAGCACTATTGTATGTCTGTTAGTATTTGTGTCAGGAAATGTTCTACGTAAGCCACAAACAACTGATCTATAATGTGCCCTGATATGGCATCAGGCCACTCAAACACAGCTGGCCCATGAAACACATATGGGCATATGTTATGTAATTGATGTAAGTATGTGACATTGGTACAGTTGTACTACTGTGTGCATAGTACCAGTGTGTGGAATGTGATGAATGACCAAGATTAAATTTGCAGGTCTTTTCACAAATCAGTTTTTGCAATAAATGTGAAATGTTACATGAAATACACAACTAAGCACAGATCTGTACGTGGATGCCACCAGACATACCCAACTGGAGGAAATAGAGAATCTGCTAGCTGACAGTTTGTCTTACACATCACCCCATGCCTCCACTGGCTATCAGCCAAAGTATAAATGCAAACATTAATCAATTTCTATTCTAAGGAGGGCAGCTTATCTGTGTATAGCTAATAACAGAGAATCAATGGGCCCTTACAACATCACAGGTTGCCTGTAGTGTGACTCACAACATGGACCTACCAGACATAGTTGGATCCATACTTCAACACAGTCTCTGGATGGACTATGTTCCCAAAGAAGAGTGTACATCAACATGCATCCTTCTGATGGGGGGGGTCAGGACATCACCTGATGTCTGCATGTAAAGACCCATTCTGACTCTCCTCATCTGTGATGTAGACCAAAAAGTTATCCTGCACCTTTTCAAGAAGCACACAGGTAATATCCCAACTGTGTGTGAAACACGTGCACTTGACTACATCACGTCTGTTACATCTGTTCAATGTCTTCAAGGTCAACAAGGGCATGCATAATGACACCAGTATCATCCTGCATTACTTGACTTAGCATCTGACACAAATCCACACTGAGGTACTACTGAGAAACTATCACAAGTGGTCATACACATCTATATCACTAAGTGGGTAGACCGTTGGCTCACGTATGTGACAGATAAATATGTTGAAATGTGTGAGGTGACCTATATCTAGAGTCCAGTGATCAGGTCTGTACCTCTGGACTCTGTGCTAGGCCCTTTTCTGTTCATTATTTTAGTCTCAGACATCAGGAATGACTTGCACATCCTTTGTCCAACCAGTTTTGTGGAGGACTGCAGATTGTCGACAGTCATTGAATCCAAGTGTGGTATTAGCATAATAAAGACAGTATCAACACACACAAAGGATTGCTGCCACAGCCAGCAAGACACAGCAGATGAACAAAACTCATGGGGGGGGGGGTTAGTTATGTTATAAAAATCAAATACACAAGCTGATTATAATATAGACAGCGCACCCCTATGAGCAGACCAAGTGGCATGTGACCTGTATACTCAGGTAGATGGCATGCAGAACATCCACCACACAGTGGTAACTACTCTCTTGTATGTAACACAACTGCTGAGAATATGCAGGACATCCACATCAAAGGCATTATAGCTTCTTAGTTATCAGCTTTCATCACACCAGCAACTGAGTACAGTGCACACTTTTGCATGAACCTCACAACACATCTTCCAGGGATGAGTCACTCAATGGATGCCACATTTGCCACAGTGAGCTTCCACACATCGTATCGGCCATATCTAAGTATTATGTTTTGTTGCATAAGCATTAGTGGTTGACAGGAACTCTCATCAAGGTGTTATACAAGATGCATGTGTGATATGTGTTCCTGTGATGCACACAGAAAATACATAGCTGATTGACAACATTGATGGCATGGGTTACATTTATGACAGTGTGGATTGTGCCATATAACTAGCCAGGATTGCATGTAATCTCAAATACAGGTATAACAGTGTGCCTCCTAACACCTCCAGCAGATGTTAAAATTTGAGGAAGGTGTGCTTGATTCTCCTCCTAGATTGCTGGCAAATCATAATAATTGTATGACTGTGTTTTTGCAGAACCATCTATGATCACTCACAATCACATCTGTTATGTGAAAGACATGGGATTATTGGTGGTATTATTCTGATATTGTCCATGATTGTATGTGCTTCTGTCTACTGTTGTACATTAACCTGTTACTATACATCCCACTTGGTTGAGACCTCTGCTGATATTGTATTCCTATTCAGGCAATTCATTTTGCATATCTTCACAATATGTACCTCAGCCCTGTTGTATATACCATCCTTAATAAATGTCCTCTCCAGTGATCATGTCAGGATGCTTATATCACAAAGAATTGTCTCCACTGATATGTCATCTTGTGTGACAGTCAGATAATATACATGTGCAGTCCATAGTGTATCATGTTGATATGTGATTTGTGTTCATGCTTTTCATGCTTGTACTATCTTCACTGACATGTCCTCATGTGCTGTACATTACCATGTCACCTGTCCTCTTCCCTTTTGTTTATTCCTACAAATAATCTGTGTTCCCCTTTTCAATGCACACACTTCCCATAATATTTATTTATAATGCAGTCTATGTACCCTTACTGATCATTTACACAACTTTTATTCAGTATGTCGAAACAGGTTTCCACAATACCCTGCGCTGTGTACACTTTCATGTAATGTGTTGCAACCATATACATTGCTTTATTAATAACCCTGGTGATCATTGTGGCATGTTGCACAATCATACAGACCTAGTTTGCCCGTAGGTAAACAGGTTTACATGTTTGCTGCTATCTGTGTTTTTACATGGTTTCCTAGCTGGCAACACTGTTACTTGCCATGAAACCATGCTTGTTTACATTTAAACAAGGTGTGCAGCATGCATATGTAATTAGCACTGGTGCCCACCTCGCAGACATGTAAACTCCATGCAGGCTCTGTGCTAAGCCTACATAGAGTTTATTGAATCCCCAGGTATTATTTTTCCAGTCCATCCTTATTTATTAAGAAAGTAACCATTTATCTATGTTTATCATATGAAGTGCTCTATCAATGAAGTCCATAAAAAGAAAATTACACAGGAACTTAATTAGGTCATCAAATTGAAGGTTTGCTATTCAGAACTCCGTAAAGACTGACATATTTGTAGAAACAATATAACAAGTTTTAAAGGGAAAAATCACAAATTTATGGTCTGATTTAATAAAGGAACTTGATACACATGGAAAGGAGCAAGAAGTATCCATATTTGTGAGGACAAGATCAGATATGAATATGGGCCCCTTCCCTTACAAGGGAATTAGCCATAGTGCCAATTTAAGTATAACTTGGACAATTGGATGAGGAATAGGAACTTCATCCCTGGTTTGGCACCTATGTCTCTAATGAACAAAGGCAGTTTGTCAATTATTTATCTCTCAGGCCTCTACTTGTAAATGTTTCATCTCCCAAATGCCTGCTTACATTTACCAAAGGTAGCAGAACATGTCAGAGATTTGGGATGCATGGCTATGCTTTAAATGATCCCAGTGGTCTTTAGTCTAGTGCACACCATAGAATCTATGAGCCTATTAAGAAAAAAATGGGCATGCAGACCATTGGTGGTGTTTTACAGACTGATTTAATGAGGGAACATGGTTCATATGGAGATGGGCAAAAAGTGGCCATATTTGTGAAGACAAAGTTGTATATTTGGGCCCCTAGAAGGAAGGTTAACTATAAGTACAAGGGAGATAGCCTTTATAATTCAAGGAAGTGCTGGGCATGCTGTCCATTGATGATATGCATTAGTTAGCTTGTTGATGGATAGCTGAAGGCTTCCAGTAGAAAGGTGTTGGAATTAATGGAGATTTCATTTAAGGTATTATGATAGCTTTCATGGTCAGAAGGATGTATTATAGCTAGTTACTAATGGTAATTAAGCTTGTTTAGAGTGATTTAGACATCTAAAAATCAAAGTTGGGGTACTGAGGAATCACTGGTAAAGTGATGGCATCCTTGACAAATACTGATACTCTCCCACAATTTCTAGCAGGCTTGAAGACATGATAACCACTAAATACAGGAACAGAGGGCTGCAGTGCAGCTAGGGTGGGGCAAAGGGGTCAATCGGCTCAGGCACTGTCTTATTGAGGGTGAAATTCACCAAAGTAAAACTAAAAAATATATTTTTAATTAAATATCTTTTCTCCCTTTACGGCAACTGCAACACACATGTCTAAAATGGACATCAAAGGCACTCATGTGAGCTTAGCACTTCCCACTTATTTAACATTTGTTTACCAGGAAAGTCCAACTGGGACAGAACCCATTGTCAGTGGAGGCTGGGGAAAAACACTCCAGATGGATGTCTTTGGAATGTGGGAGGAAGCTGGAGGACCCAGAGGGAACCCACACAAATGCAGAGAGGGCATGCAAACTCCACACAGATGGCACCCCGGCTGTGAGGCGACAGTGCTAACCACTGCACCACTGTGTCTTTCATTATCATGCCTGAGGACTGGCCCAAATAGACCTGTGATTGCTGAGCAGATAGAAGGAGTGGTGTTGCAGTGCAATAAAGCCATTCTCTTTAGTTAAATCTTTGGTGCCAACTGCGAGTTGAGGGATATCCTGTTTTGGGTCCTGAATTGCTCACTTTGGGAGTATTTATGTGGGGAGAGAGACGGAGCAGACAAAAAAAAAAACAATGAGTCTGTGAGGTAAGAAGGATTACTTGCTAGTATGCTTGTTGTGTTGAAGGAATCTTTGGAGGAAATGTTTCATTTTGGTATTTGTGAATACTTGGACAGATTGCTGAAGGGGTCATTAGTTGGAAATATTTAATTTTGGTGCTTGTACAGACTGCTGAAGGGGTTGTTGTGGAGAAATGTTTCATTTTGCTGCCAGTGCATACTTATACAGACTTTTGATGGGGTTATTGGGGGAAATGTTTCATTGTGGAGTCAGTGATGTGCTTGTGCAAACATGGACAAACTACTGAAGGGGCATTGGGAAATGTGTTTTATTTTAGTGTCATTTGAGTGCTTGTGCAGAAATACTTGGATAGACTACAGAAGGTGTTGTTACCCAGGGGAAATGTGTTTCATTTTAGTGTCATTTGAGTGCTTGTGCATAAATACTTGGACAGAATACTGAAAGTGTTGTTGCCTGGGGGAAATATGTTTCATTTTGAGTGCTTGTGCATGCATAAAGAAACTACTGAAGGGGTCACTTTGGGGAAATGTTTTATTTTGGTGCTTGTGCATACATACATGGACAGACTACTGAAAGGATTGTTGCGGAAAATGTTTCATTTTGATGCTTGGGCACATGTTTCATTTTGATGTCACTTGTGTGCTTGTGCATACATGGACAGACTACTGAAGGGGTCACTTTGGGGAAATGTTTTATTTTGATGCTTGTGCATAAATACATGGACAGTATTAAAGAGTTCACTTGGGCACATGTTTCATCTTGATGTCACTTGTGTGCTTGTGCATATAATGACAGACAGACTACTGAAGGGTCACTTGGGGAAATGTTTCATCTTCGTGCTTCTGCATATTTGGACATAGTACTGAAAGATCACTTGGGGAAATGTTTATTTTTGCAGTCAGTCAAGTGCTTGTGCATATTTGGAGATACTACCAAAGGGGTCACTTGGATAAATTTTTCATTTTGGAGTTAGGCAAGTACTTGTGGAAACATGGATGAACTACTGAAGAGATCTTCAGGGGAAATGTTTCTTTTGGTGTCATTGAAGTGCTTGTGCATACATGGACAAACTACTGAAGGGATCTTTGAGAACGTTTCATTTTGGTGTCGTTTAAATACTTGTGCATACATGGACAAAATACTGAGGGGATCTGGGACATTTAGTGAAAGAAAGCAAACAGTGCAGCCGCACTACTTGATAGGCAGCAATGCAGCAAAGGCCAGCATAATTTTAATGTATGCCACCCTTGGCTTTAAAACAAGGATGTAGTAAGTCCTTCTACTAAGACTAATAGAAGATTAACCCCTTTGATGATCAAACTCACTGAAATCTAATTGTTTTTGTGTGTGGGCGGCAGGTCCTCTGCCTCCCCAATGTGGGGGTGAGCCACCTACATCCTTGAAATTTACATTTCTAGTCTCGTCTTGGTCACTGAAAAAAGTAACATGTCTCTGTCTCTCATGAAAGCAATGTCAGACGACATACCTCTCAACCTCTTAGCACAAGAAATCTGGGGAAAGCCTAAAATAATGAGGTCAAGAGCCCAAAGATAGGGACAGATTTTAAACATTGCTCTTACAAACTTTAAACTTAGTTGCTAAAATAACATAATTTGTATTAATTTACATTTCCTGAAGGAAAAGTGAAACAAAAGCATACAGTATGTCATTATTTAATGAGTTCAATTGTCACTGATTTGCCAGAAAACCACAAATTTTGTGAGATGAAAATCTTGACATTCTGCAAAAATCTTGACTGTTGAGAGGCATGGTCAGGGGCCAGGGCTAAATATTCAGCATATGTTGCTTAATACTTTGAAAGTCCATTTGTTGCCTAGGTGAATTAAGGAGAAAAATCAATCAAAAATTGCTTCATCCAATCAAAAATGACACCTCACTGTACTCTGTATTTTTAATAGGCTTCTTGAGGTCTCCCTTAGAGTACCTTGAAATAATCATGATTGCTGCAAATTTGCAGAATAACAAATTGTGCTCCCCAAAATATTATGCTGTATGCCTGAGCCAGAGACTGGTGTTTTGGAAAACCTTTTTTTTCCTTTAGTGTTTAAGGAGCTGAAGAATCTCATAAAATAGGGTAGGTATATGTAATGCAGTATGAAAATAGTTATTGGATATGATATTTAGGATTATTATTGGGTTTTTATAAAATGTGTGTTTATAACTAAAATAAAGCTAACATTGACTTAGATATTTCCTTTACTTGTAACTAGCATGTAAATTGGATATACACCTGTCATGGTTTATTTTGTGCATTAACAAATGAATTGTGTGTGTGTGTGTGTGTGTGTGTGTGTGTGTGTGTGTGTGTGTGTGTGTGTGTGTGTGTGTAATGCCATAAATTAGTACTAAGTTATCTCCCCCTGTGGTGCATTTTCAGCCTAGCCATATTTCACACCCCAGAGGTTAGAATCAAACCCTGTACCATACCTCTCAACTGTCCAGATTTTTGCAGAATGTTCAAATTTTTGTCTTACGTTTTTGGTCTGTTTCTCATAAAACTGTAGTTTTCTGTCAAATCATGGAGGATTGAACTCAGAAAATAATGACAGACATTTGTGTTTCAGGCTTCATCCTTCAGAAAATCCATGTTATTGCAAAACCTGTTATTTTATCAACCTTCTGTTTGTAAAAGCTGTATTTAAAAATTGTCCCTATTTTTGGACCTTTGTCCCCCCCATTATTTATGGTTTTGTCCAGATTTCTTGCTCTAAGAGGTTCAGAGGTATGCCTTGCAAATGTTGCTCACTGGCTTATACTTTGCATTTATATTTATTTATTATTTTTGGGTGTCATTTTATAACTGAAATAAGGCACTCAGAAGTACAGACTGTATTGTCTAGTAGAGCACACCCCTTTTGCTAAACCATAAACACACTCAGTGTTAAGTGTCTAGTATGTGAAATCTTATGCTACTGGGACATGCTGTTATCAGACAGTAAACCACATTAACTAGCAGTAACTATTAAAACATTGTGTCACACAGAGCTGTCAATATGATGTAAACTTTGTCGCAATGCACAACTAAACTTTTTTGTACAGTATACATTATATATATATATATATATATATATATATATATATTTTTTTTTGAAGGGTCAGGATGTATATTTCAGTTGCTTCTCCCATGGGCAAGAGCCACAGTTCATGCTTTTCTATGTTGCAGTTCATATTTACCAAGCTATTAGCAGTATAATTTGTTATGCTGTTGTTGGCATTTGGACCTTACCTGCAAAAAGATGTAGATTGTGCTGAATCCTGCTTTATTTTTAATATCTGTGTGTTTCTTTTAATTGTTAAAGCTGTGCTGTGTTTGGTTATGCATCACAAATTATTATATCTGAAGATGCATCAAACTTTTAATAAAACTTTTGGTTTGGACATGATTTTGAGTCTCTTAATTATGTTTTTGTGAAAAGTTGTTGCCAAGGCTAAGTTGGGCAAATGACTGTCTTGCTCTGAGCTCCAAATGACCTAGCTATTCCTCTGTCAGAAGGATTGCTTTTCTTGCTTTGAAACCATAGATTTACTAGGCTACTGACCACAAGGGGCTTTTTAAGCCTAGCCATAGATCCTAAATCGCTGACAAGTTCCAGTACTCTTGATAAGTGTAAGCAAGGACTTGGGAGATGAAAGGTTTACAAGCAGGGGCCTGGGAGATGAACCATTTATGGGATGCCTGTGTCCATTAGAGACACAGGTGCCAAGCCAAGGATGAATTTCCTGTTCCCCATCCAATTGTCCAAGTTACACTTGAATTGGTTTAGGGAAGAACTCTGCTTCACAGGGATAGGGAGCCTGTTCCAGAGATGGGATAGTCTCTGGGATACATACCTGTCTCTCCAGCAAGTCCTGTTTATATCACAGGCAAGGTTTAAGTTTTTCAAATGGGTAATTCTAGTCTGGTTCTGTTTGTTTTGATGATATGCAGGAGATCCATCAGAGTGGGGTCTGACAATGCCCTGTATGCCAGGCATAGATCTTCCCTCAATTGTCTGTAGAAGACAGAATACAGGGGATAGGGCCTTGAGGCAGTTTGCATAGGACATTTTACTTATACATTGTATTATTTTTTGTGAGGAACCTCTGTGGATATTCCATTTGTTGAATATGCCTGGTTAGATATATACCAAACGGGGCATTGTACTCAATGATAGGCCTGATGAATGCTGAATACAGTGGAACAATGACTTGTTTGGACCTAGATGCCATACCTTGTTCATAAGTTGCACAACATAGAATGATTTTTCCCACTACTGTAGACACGTGATGGTCAAAGGCTAGATTACTGTCTATGTGTGTCCCCAAGTCCTCGACTACTGGGTCAACTCTACGGGGTGTGTTGTCAATATGATAATTATCATGGGTGGATGACTTTCTGAAGGATACTATTGTGCATTTCTTGGCATTTAGTTTTAGTCCATGGCTTTGACACCAGTTGCTTGTCTGTGTCATCCCTTCCAGGAGAACATTTGTGTCAGTGTGGGATTCTATGGCAACTCCTAATTTACAATCAACTGCAGATTTAGTTAGCCAGAGACCATTAATATTGACCTTGGCTTCAGAGAAGTAAATGCCAAAAAGGAGTGGCCCAAGGGCCGTTCCCTGAGGGACTCCACTAGTGAATGGCCTATTTGTAGAAGTGAACTCCCCAGTTTGAACTTCCTGGGTCCTGTCTATGAGCCAATTGGCTATCCACCGGGTGACACACAGGTTTGTACCCAACCTCTTAAGTTTGTCAACAATGCCTGAGTGGAGTATTGTGTCAAATATGTTGGCCAGGTCAAAGTAGGCAGTGCTAACCATTTTGCCTTCATCCATTGCTTTAACAACCTTCTCAAAGACATCCACCAGATTGAGTAGGCATGACCTGCCCTTGATGATATCAAACTGGGTTAGGTCCAGTGTCTGGAGGTTTACTATATCATTTTTAATCATTTCCATGATAATTCTTTCCATGGCTTTGCATATAATACTTGTGAGACTTATGGGTCTGTAGTTTTCAGGGTCTGTAGATGGCCCATCTTTGTTCAAAAGGATGGCTATTGCTTTTCTGCATTCATGAGGTACAAAGCCTATTTGGAGTATACAGTTAAATAGCAATTCCAGATAGCCTGATAGGTCATGTTTCATGCTATTTAGAAGGCATCCTGAGATATTGTCTGGGCTCATTGATACAGTGTTCTTGGCCTTAGAGAGAGCATTAAGGACCTGTTCCCTAGTGATAGCAGGGGGAGTTATATTTGATGGTATTTCCTGAGGAAAGGTTGAGAAGAAGAGAGGGTCAACATTGGAGCTGAATTTGTTGGCCAATAGGTTTTCCATATCTTTTGGCTCAGTATATTTGGCTCCCTTTACAATAAGCTCTGCAAGAAATTATGTATTGCCTTTGAGGTTGTGGAAATAGCTAAGGAATGTCTTATGGTTGTCCTTGGCCTGGGAGGCCAAATTTACCTCAAATTTGGCTTTAGTAGACTTTATTTGTCCTCTGAGGTGTTTGTTTAGTTTGATAAGAGTGCTTTTATCCTGCTGGGTGCTGCACCGCCTAATTTTTGCCATGATTTTCTTCCTTCTGTTATACATCCTATTGATTTTGTAATTCCACCAAGGTGGGCTTTTTCAGTTAGTTCTTTATTTCTTCCTGGCTGGTACAGCTGCCTCTATGCAGCTATTAACATGCTTGAATATGATTTCTGTGAATGTATTGCATAGGCAGCAGTGTTTTCGGGGTTTGTGGAGGCTTCAGATTTGTCAGGTTATCAATTAATACCAGGAAGTTAGCCTTAGAGTAGTCCCTGAATATTCCAGTGTTAGCTGGGGGTCCAGGTTTTATTTTTACTTCAAAAGAGACCATTTTGTGGTCTTACCTTACCAGAGAAGACATTACACTAAAGAGTGTGCAGTAGACTGCCATATTAGTGAGGACCAGATCCAGTAAGGTTGCACCCCTTGTTGGTGTACTGACAATCTGGTCCAGGGATTTTGTGTTTAGAAAAGCTAGGAATCTCTGTGTCTGTGTATTTGGTGTAGTATGGGATTCCCAGTTAATAGTGGGGGTAATTAAAGTCAGCCATGAATATGGTATTGGGTTTGATGATGAAAGTTTCCAATAAGTTTAAATATATGGTAGTTGTTTCCTGGGTCAAGGAAGTGGTATTGGATTTTGCCTATGGTAATTTGAACATGGAGTAGCTCAAGTGCATTGTCCTGTTTGACCAGCTTTGAGGTATATTTATTTTTATAGGTTCATAGATTAGCACTAGGCTATCTGCTCTTGTGGGCCATTTTAAGTCTAAATAACAAAACAAAAAAACCCCCAAAAAAACAAAACCATTTTAAGATTAGCCAACTACCCAATGTAGGAATCAAATGCGACACCTGGTGTCTGTAAGGTAAACACCTTAACCATTATACTAACCTCCCACCCATTTTTGATGTAAATCGATACACCTCTGCCTTTAGTCCCTGTCTGTGGAGTACCTAGTCTAAATGTGTGGAAGGCATTATAACCTTACACTGTCAATGTGCTCTCCACGTCTTTAAACCATGTCTCAGTGGCAGCATTCTCTAGGGTAAAGAGAACTAGAAAGTGGATTTTTTTGTTTAGACTCCTAGCATTGAACTGTAATACCTTTAGATTTTCTTGGTTTTGATTTGCTTTACTTTTTTTTTTTTACTTTTAGGTTAGCACTAAGCTAACTGCCCTTGCGAGCCATTTTAAGCTTAGCCAATTATCCCTTGTGAGACTCAAACCCTGCACCTTGTGCTTGCAAGACAAGCACCTTAACCATTAGGTCACCCTCCCAACTGGGTCGGAAGTACTTTCAGTTTGGCATTGCCTAAAAAAGGCACTATGGGGGAAGACATGTCTCTGTAACTACACATAAATGAGTGTGTTTGAGTTACTAGGAGGCTTCAAGGAGATTTTTATTAAGTGTACTGGCCTAAATACAGTTTGAATTAAACTTTAGAAGATTTGAATGTCCAGCAGATAAATGCTCCCTAAATGAATTCCTATGAGGGGCTAGAAAAGACTTTAGCCAGGATGTGAAAGGTGTGGTAAGAGAGGTGTGGACCATCCCTGGAAAAGCATTAAGCCTTATGAGACCTCTTGTCCCAAGATGACACATACTGGATCCCCTTAAACAACAACAGACATAACAATTAGTAAATCCAAATATGTTGTCTTAGTAAATTCAAAATACCACCCATGACTGATGTTTTCCTGCCTCAGACACAAGCATAGTAAAATCAGTCATATCCTTCTTCATGTCCCTCTTGGCAGAGTGTCTAAAATAATTCACCCCCACAGGGATTATTACCAGGTCATAATCACATTTGCCATGATGGTGGGATCTAGCAGCCCTTCTTGTGTTCTATTATCTTGGCCACAGAAAGATAGGTAACTTGTCACCTTACTGTTATCCAGTCTGCTGAGGGTAATGCCTGTATGCCTGACTATAGTGTCACCTAATATTAAAATATTACTGTGGGTGGATGCTGTCTCAATGGGCATTAAGGGCTTGGAGTCTGCACCCTTGTGGCTTGTAGAGATAAGCATACTATCAATGGATGTGTGGGGCAAAGGCTGGTGCATTGATAAGTGAACTAATGGCTATGTTTATTTAGTGTTTGATCTGGGAGCCTCAGTCAGTGTTTTCTTGGCAACCTCTGTAAGTTGGTGTTTTGGAGGTCCTCTGTGCTGTAGATATGTGTGTGTGTGTATGTGTGTGTGTGTGTGTGTGTGTGTGTGTGTGTGTGTGTGTGTGTGTGTGTGTGTGTGTGTGTGTGTGTGCGTGCATGTGTGTGTGTGTTTGTGTGTGCATGTGTGTGTGTGTGTGTGTGTGTGTGTGTGTGTGTGTGTGTGTGTGTGTGCGTGTGTTGTGCTTACCGAATGTGTTTTGAGGTGAGGAGGTAACCTCAACATAGAATAAATGCACCTTTCACATTCTGAATCATTGTGAAGTAGCAATAAAGGATTTTTGGTAAGTATGAGGCAGTTTCTAAACTGCCTCAGAATATTTAGTACTATCAGCCTGGCTAAAGAAGTGACAAGAGCTGTCTGAGATTCCTTCATATCCACTGCAGTTGAAAGCAACATGACCATTTAATAACCCTCACTTGGTATAAGGGAACAGATTGTAATGGATTAGGCTAGAAACTGGTGACAACATGGATCATGGCTAAGGGATATAAGAACATAAGATGTGACTACTGTAGTCTGGACAAAATAATTAATAGTGATTATGTTCACATGGGCAAAAAATGTGAAAGTGACAGCAATATGTAAGAAAACTAAAATAATTAGTATCAAGTGGCAAACTTAAGTCAGATAGAGAACAACATATTTATATTCCAGGATCAGTTGTTCCTTCAAAAATGGGGAGTTGCCATGGGCACTCCCTGTGCAAACAGTTATGCCAACCTTGTGGTCCATCACTGGGAATTGTTACATCTTTTTAAACATCCTGATTACAAAAATGTCAAAATGTATAAAAGGTTCGTTGATGACGTCCTTTTTTTATGGGAAGGAACTGAAGCAGACTGCCTTAGCTTCATTTCTGCCCTAGAAGCGACCTCTACGTTCTTGAGGTTCACAGCAGATATTTCCCCTGTTCAAGCACAGTTTTTAGACTTAAAGCTGCAATTCACTGGCAATAAGATAGTTACGTCATTACACAGGAAGTCCACCTGGAGAAACTCTTTGCTCCGGTTCGAAAGTATGCATCCCAGGTTCACCTTTAGAGGCATCATTTTGAGCCAATTATATAGAATATGTAGGATTTGTAATGATGGAAGTGACTTGGCCTCTGAGCTCGATACACTTGTAGGCTTATTTGAAGAAAGAGGTTATCCCTTCAAACTCATAGATGATTGTAAACAGGAGGTCTTTAGGAAACTATTTGGCTTGAGTAACAATGCCGGTGAGGGCAGGCGCAATGCCTCTGTTTGTGCTTTTGGTAATCATGGGCATTATGATACACTTACTTATGTCACCAGATATACCAGTGATGTAGTTGCACACAATAAAATCATCAGCAGAAATTGGAATGTGCTGGTTGCAGATCCATTTACCAGGAATATTGTGGGTGCTCATCCAACATTTAGCTATAAGACCTGTGATAATTTGAAGCAAACCTTGTGTATAGAGCGGCATCGTCCGACAAATCACTTTCACAATGGTCGCACAGGACGTTTCCCTGTGGCCACTGTCATATGTGCCAACATATATCAGATGCTATTAGTTTCACCCATCCCGATGGTTCTTTTTTGTTTACACCCAGGTTTTACAGCGATTGCAATAGTACTAACTTAATCTATTTGGCCATATGCGATTCCTGTCAGGCTTTTTATGTAGGGCTTACGAAGAGAAGACTTCGAGATAGGGTGTACAACCATTATTATGATATCAACAAAGGTAATGACAGTAGTGCCTTGGCCAAACACGTTTTGGAATTTAGTACACATAGATTCAAGTTTATGGTTCTGGAATTGATGGCAATCAATTATAGAGAAGGGGACAATATGAACCAGTTGGCTCTCAGGGAGCTTAAGTGGATTTTTACCCTGAAAGCACATTTACTTCCAGGCATTAACCAATATGTCTCAGTTAAACCAGTTCTCAATATGAGGAAGTAAGCATAAGTTTTTTGGTTATCTAGTCTGACACATTATTTAGTGCATCTTGGTCTTGCACTTATACTCTCTGAGATTGTTTAGTGCCCTCCTATAGGTTCACCTTTTCCTGGTGATGCAACATGTATCATGCACTTTTCATTTTTTCTTATACTAAGTTTTAGGTTTGTCCGTAATTTTACATATCTATCTGTTAGTTATGTTTGGTGTGATGCTGCTAAGGCCCCCTTGAGGCATGATTGAACTATGGTTTGACTCCCTATAACTGTACATCATGTTCCAATTTTACTAGTTAGCATATTCTATGTCATAGTGGCTTTAGGTAAGTTTAGGAGTGCCACATTACACTACACCTGTTTATTAACCAGTTGCGTGCACTGCTACGTTTTCCATATTGTGTCAATAACATCTATGATTTTTCACTTTCCAGTTCATGTTACTACATACTGTTGCTTGGCTTATTTAAGTCTTCTGGTATTTTGTATAACTGGACAATATTATGTGTGCAGTTAACTTACAGTTGGTTTTACATCTTGTATACTTATCCATTTTATACATTCTCGTTATATATATTTTCCTTGTAATCATTGTGTCCCTCTTTGTTGTCCTTTTTTATTATGGTAGATTTGTATTATATTCAACCATATTTCAGTCGCTATATTTATATGCTATGGTGAGGTCCCCGTTGGGTGTCTACATCTTATTGGGGCGGCTCACGCTGCCACTTTTTATGAGCACCATCTTTATAGTGGCAATTAGTGTTTTGCATTCCGCCAGATCCTCTGATGTTTTATTATATATTTTCATATACTTGTATTAATATTCAGTATTTGATTTATCAGTTGGATCTGGTTGTTGGTTTTTCTGGTTTTACGTAAAGCCGTTGATTAGATGGTTATGATGAAGGCGTGTCCTTCTTTGTTTAGTCGGACAGTTGTTGTTGGTAATAGGATGTTTTTTACTGTCGGACCAGTTTTAGTTGTTTTGACTGTCGTCACATGGCTTTCCGTGCATACAGGATGCCACAATGGTTTTATTTCTATTTTCATTGTTGCCGTTACTGGTGAGTTTTATTACTTACCTTTTGTATAAGTCAACTTTGTTATATAGGTCTAGGATTTTGTGCATTAGTAGGTTCTATAGATGTTTTTTATTGAGAAGGCGATAATAAGCTGATTTTATTAACCGGCATGTTTTGCACTATTCATTAATGATACTACACTGCCGTTTCCTGACAATATTTATTACATGGATATTTTTGCTAGGCAGAGTTTGATAATACCATTTGCCCTTACTGATACAACAATATGATCATCTGGTGTTTTTGATGCATTAGCTCTGGTTATCTGCTCTATGGCAAGGGGTTCACGATGAACTCTGTTGAGCGATTTTACTTCTAGGGATATTACATACTTTATTTTTCATTAAAGTATTTTATTAATGTATTTGTGGTTCTTTTGCTCATATTTTGTGAATTTTTTGAAATGTGGACTATATTATGTATTTGATCACTGATACTTGTTGCTTTGTTTTATAAGCAATTCTGAGTTTTCAGCAGGCTTGCACTGTCAGCTTACGCCAGAAGCTGCTGTTTTTGGTGTGACAGCATAATTGTTTTAAGGCGCTTTGGCGCATTTATGCTAACTGTTTTTATTCATGCTTTTATTTATGCTTTTTCATATGTTTTTTATTCTTTTTTTGTCTATGTTTAACATCTTTGAATTTGTTAATGATACCCCTTTAAACTAGCTTAGCATGAATGCTATAATTATTCAATTAGTGTTCTGATTAGCCAGTTTTGAGCGCCAAGAGCTTTTGTATAAAAGGCTGCTCAATTTCATGTTTTATTACACCTGAAGAAGCATAGTGTTACTATGCGAAAGCGCTTGTGTGTTCCAGTTCTCCATTAAAGAAGTTTTCTACATCGTGGATTCCTCTGTGTGGTGTATCCAGTGGTTTTGGTGTGTTCCTGTTTAAGTCAGATAGTCTTAGCCAATAGTTCCAAGTGCAGTAAGAGAACAATACCTTCAAGTGGAACAGTCAGTACAAGCAACAATGCAATAATAGCAATGATTAGAAGGGCAATCAGTAGCTAACATAATAGGTTATTTATTTATTATTTTATTTTATTTTACATTTGTTTACTGGGAAAGTCCAACTAGACTTAGGTCCTTTTTCAGCAGAAACCCGAGGAGAAAAGCTCCAGAAATAACATGAGTGAAAATACAATTACATATACTAAGAATAGCAGTATAAAAATACAAATACATGTGCCAGGCATAGCAAATTACATAACAGGTAGGAAAGAAGCAGTAAAAAAGCAGTTCGATTTTCATTAACATATGTGGGATAACAGAGAATAAAGTTAGGGAATTATACAGAGATAGACATAAGTCTGTTACATGGATTTCTTTGCTAGTGAGGCTGAGATGTGAAAGGAATAGTTTCTATAGTTGGAAGGATTAGCAATTCAAATAGAGTGCATCAACCACAGTGAAATTAAGTTAGTAGAGAGAGAGAAAATGGGTCTATACAGGAGTGTTACAAGGACATAAGCAGGTGTCTTTGAGGTATGATTTAAGGATTCTTTTAAACTGTGAAATAGAGCTACTTGCAGTTACTGGGGGTGGATGTTTATTCCATATTTTGGGAATGTCGCTAGGAGAAGAGAGAATCACATGCATGGTTGTTGGCTTTAGTGGTGTCTAAAAGGTGTGGATTACTAGAGCGGAGACAACAAGAGCTTTTGTATGGGTAAATAATATTTTGGAGATCAGGAGTTTTTTCAGGTTGGCGAAGAATTGTGTTCACAAGGGTAAGTTGATTAAAGTGTAGAAGGTGAGGAAGATCAAGACAATTTAGTTGTTTAAGTGATGTACAGTGACGTGACCTGTAGTAGGCACCTGTTACAAATTTTACTATTTTATTATAACACGTTTTTACTTTGTGTAAATCTGTTTTGTGGAGGTTGGTTAGTATTGGGGAAGCATAGAGGAGGGTTGATAGGAGGTGTGTGCGGGCTATAGAAACAGTTGTGGTTTTTGTTAGAAATAGTTTGTTTCGATATAGGAGACCAAGTTTCTTGTGGAACTTCTTCATGGTTTGGGTTATGTGTATATCAAACTTTAGGTAATTATCAATTTCAACCCCAAGCAGTTTAGTATGTGGTACTGCGTTGATCACAGTTTTATTTTTGGACAAGACAGCAAATGTTTGTGAAGCTGAGTGATGTCTAGTCGGGATAAAGAGAAGGAGTTTAGTTTTGTTGGGATTTAGAATGAGTTTGGTGTTAGTGAGCCATGTTTCGACAGATAGGAAGGAATCTTAGGTTAAGTTGTGGAGGTCTTGTAGTGTGGTGGTTGCACAAATTAGGGTAGAGTTGTCTGCATATTGAACTACAGAGGCATGAGGTGTGGAGGTGCTGAGTTGGTTGATAAATATAGAGAGGAGCAGGGGACCAAGGATGGAGCCTTGAGGAACCTCTACAAGAACTGAGAGCAGAGGGGAGAGTTGATTTTGCCATTGAATGGCTTGACAACATCCTGAAAGGTAGTTTTGGAACCATACAATACTAGAGGTACTGATGTTTAGGGTGGAGAGAATGCTAATAAGTTTATTGTGGTCTACCATGTCAAAGGCCTTGGACAGATCTAAGAATATGGAGGATACATGTAGTCCATTCTTCCTATGTTGCTTTACAATATCAGTAAAGGATATAAGTGCAGTTGTGGTGCTATGATGTGGTCGAAGCCATGTTGGGTGTGTGAATAGTTTGTGGGAGAGAAGGTGGTTCATTAATTGGGTATGCACTACTCTTTCTAGTATTTTGGACAAGGGAGATAGGATGGCAATAGGATGGTAATTAGTGAAATCTGTGGAGTTACCTTCTTTGTGCAGTGGCAGTATGTGGGAGATTTTCCAGATACCAGGAACTTGATTTTCAGATATAGACCTGTTTATGAGAATGGCTACTAGATAGGATATAGCATCAGCGACAATTTTTAGAAAGTCAGCAGGGAGCTTATCTGCAGCAAGTGTGGTTGGTTTCAGTTTTTGAAGTAGTGTTTTGATGTATTTAACAGACATTGGGTGTAGGCTAAAGTGTGGGATATTATTACGGGAGGAGGTAGTTAACTGAGGAAGGAGAGATGTAGGATTGTTGATGTTTTCCTGAGAATTTGTCAGGGCTTGAATAGTTTCTGTAAAATATTTATTGAATTGGGTTGCTATATTGTCGGTATTGTTAAGTGATGTTGGTTTAGGGGTGGTTGATTTACCTGGATGATGTATATTATTAATAGCTGTCCAGAATTTTTGAGGCTGCTTTGAATGTATATTCTGAATATTGTGGTAATAGTTGATTTTATCTGATTTCACTAATTGTTTTGCTTTGTTACATAGCACACAGTATTTTTGTCTAGCTTGTTGGGTTTTATTTTTGTGAAGATGTTCCCATGCCTTGTCTTTAGCTTTTAGTAGTGATCTGCATTCTTTAGTTAGCCAGGGTGCATACTTGGGTTTAATTTGAATAGTTCTGGGGGGTGCATGGTGGTTTAGGATATTTAGGAAGGTGGTGTTGAAGGTGCTTACTGCATCCTTAAGTGGTAGTTGTATTAGTGAGTCCCATCCGCAACTCGTTAGTGCAGAAATGAATTTGTTTGGGTTAAAATTATTTTTGTCTCTGATTAGGCAGTAGGTGATCAGGGTGGATTGTGTAGTGCATGTTCAAAGAAGGAAGGCTGGCTGATGTTCACTTAGGTTATCAGGAAGACATCCTGTTTGAAATGCTAGGGAAGGATTGGTAATCAAAATCCAATCAAGGATTGACTGCCGTTTAGATTTGTCAGTCCTAGTAGGAGATGTGATTAGTTGTGTGAATCCATGGAGGTTAAGGTGGTCTGTTGGATTTTGTGAGGAACAGTTGAGCCAATCAATATCAAAGTCACCTAATAGGATAGTTTCCGGTGGTAGGGGTGTGGTAATCCAACTGAGTAATTCTTCCAAGGTAGGGATATTTCTGCCAGGTGGAATGTAACCTCCTATGATGTTAATGCGCTTTTTGGGGTTAATCTGCAATCTGGCAAATAAAAGCTCAGAATTATCAAAGTCAGGGGTAGATTTATCTGGATGGTCAAGTATTATGTGATTTTTGAAGAGGACTGCTACTCCTCTGATCTTTCTTGTTAACCTACCTTTACACAGAATGTTCTAAGCAGGAGCTGTCATCTCATTATTGTTATTATTGGGTTTAAGCCAAGCTTCAGTTAATATTACTACGTCTGGGAAGTACAGAGATAGCAGAGCATGCGAGTTATGAATTATATTGGCAATACTTCTTACGTTCATGTTAAGGAGGAGTAAAGATGATTTGTTGTTATGCTGCAGTGGTCCTATGTTGATAGAGTTGGAGCTACTTATTATGTTGGATGAATGAATGGGGCCGGGATTGGGGTATATGTCCCCAAACTGAATTAATAGTTTAAGAATGTGTGAGTAGAGTTTCATAACTTTATTAATAAGTTTGTCATGTTTACAGGAGTTGGGTGAAAAAGCATCTTGGAAGAAGGGATTTTTTTAGATGATAGTCAGTGTAGGTGGTAGAGAGCAGGGAAGGTATAGCATGTAGGTTTATTTAAGTGTATATGTGGGGTGGTTTTCCAGGGAGGGGAATTGGTATTTTGCAGACCAATATGATATGATGTGAGGGAGAATAAGAGAGGAAAGGTGCTGGCAGTGAGAGTTTGGAGGATAGTTATTTGATCATATGTCATGGTGTGGGAAGGCAGTTGAATTTGAGTGTTATGTGTAACAAAAGTAGTGTGTGAGTAATGATCTACTGGAAGTGGAGAGGAGATTGAATGAGAAGAGTCTATTTGCAGCAGGCATTTGGTAGTATACTTAGCTACTAGTGATGTAGAGTATGTGTGGTAACAGGTATGATCTTTAATTAACTTATGTAGGTGTGGCCTGGGTCATGATTGCAGGCTATATGGGAGAGGTTGGTAGGTATAAATGTAATTGACTTGGGGGGGTGGGAATTGGGGTAGGTAGGGAAATGGAGTGGGATGGTCCAGACTCTTCTGCAGCACAGAAAAAGAAAACAATCAATAAGGTAAGTTATAAAGAGCTGGAATACAGGGGAGGAAGTATAGAGGAGTGTTTTTATGGGCAATACCAGGAGGGAGATAAAAGGGCAAACAGGTAATGGGAGAAGAGAAGGAAGACAGAAACAACTAAGATATTCTCAATAGACAGAGTAAAGAAGCTAGAGGGGAGAGAAAAATATTGGCAGAGTGTTACCTAACTATTCACAAGAGGCTGTCAGTAATAAATAGAGGACAGAATAATAAAGCTAGAGGGAAGAATAATATTGGCAGGCGTTAGCTAACTATTTACAAGAGGCAACTGGTAAAAGGATATAGGGGGAAATGGTCTAAAGAACAGGAGAAAGTAGGGCTGTATAAAAATGGAGGTGTTCCTAGGAGAACATGAGGAGGTGATATATGTTGGAGCTGGAAGTGAGAGACCCAGGTACAGAGACAGGATTCACAGGACTGGTACTAAGTCACATACAATTACTGTTAGTGGACGAGGCTAATCTAATGTCTACCTAACTAGTGGAAGCAATGAGCAACAGATGCTATAACTCAAAGTATCGAGGTACAATGCCTGTAGAGAAATATCTGCAGATAGTCTAAACAAATATTTATAGTTGCAGTAGCTGTAAATCAAATAGTTCACAAGCAGCATACGTATATCGGACAGTATCATCTAACATGTCCTAATGGAGCACTGTAGAGCAGTTGCTTTAAATGCCATAACCGTACACAAATCAGTAACACAGTAATGCAACAACACCAATTATCAAACAGTAAAATCAATAACTAAGATAATATTTGGCTTCTGTCTATCTAATATCCATAAATGGAAACAAAGCAAGCGCAAATACTACAACTCCGACTATATCACACAACCGAGGTAACTCCAACCATATCAAGTAACCGCTCTTTCTAAACCTCAGTTCATAGCTCTCATTACAATCCTCCTGTCTTACTCTGTTGGCTAAGCTGTGCATATATCTTTTCCTGTAATTCTTACTCCACAGATCTCTCTCTCTCTCTCTCTCGCTTTCTACTTCCGAACACCCAGTCTCTTACCACTTCTCAAATCTGCCTTTATTCTTATGCTTTTTTTCTGTGCAATCAAGTTAACTCTGTATTTTGTATTTACACTATTCTTATATGCAGACACTTTCTTACATATTACTTTTTGTATACACTTTTAACTATAGCTATTAGACAGATGACTGATTTTTTTTTGCCCAATCTGTTGCTTGCTGTAAACTACAACCCAGGCTGGGACTAAAAGTTGCCCATATTCTGATCAGTGCACTACCCCTGTAAACACACAGTAAAATAGATACAAATACAATTATGTTTTCCATATTGACATCTCATAGTTGGAAACTGTAACATTTCCATTGCTTTGCTCTGGTTATACAACTACAGTAGATACTACTTGTAAAAGTAAATCTGTTGTTATAGGATATCTCGGCAAATTAGCAGCTCAATCTACTCCATTTATCATGCTTTGAAAGAAAAGATCATAAATGTGGTAAGGCAAAGAGTTCAGTTCATTCTGTCTTATCCTTTCCCGAGTTTTATTGAAATCATTCCACCTTGTTAACTCTTCATTATCTTATTACAATAGATAGCAAGTTATGTTTGTAGGAAGGCATTTACTTACAGGAAATATTTATGTAAAGCAAGCTGCACCCATTTTTTCATGCATTGATTGTACTGTCATTTTACAAAGGTTCTCTGTTAGAATTACATGTACATATTTAATAACAGTACTAAATGCACAATGCAAGCATTTCAGTCTTGCAGCTGTATCTCGTCTAGTGGTGATGATGTGATGCTATGGCCAGGATTTAGGGAATACACTTGGGAAGCTGGTTGACCGCTAGAGAGTGGTCATTTAGTTAGGTGTGAGTGTGAGCACGTGCACGCATGTGTGTGTGTGTGTGTGTGTGTGTGTGTGTGTGTGTGTGTGTGTGTGTATCTGTGTGTATGCAGGGAAAGCGAACAGTGACAGCAAAGAGCTGCACTGGAATGGTGTATAGTGTCAACTGACATTTATAATTGTACTGTTTCAATGTTCTTCCTGGGTTTAGTTTATCCAAATCTTTTGGGTTTTTAATACTATGTTGGAAATGGACCCCATTCTTAAGTTAAAGTGTGATTAAAGTTTGTGAAATTAGTATTGTTTCAAATTTGATGTTAGCTAAGAGTGTTCTTTGCGGCATCCAAATTTGCCCAGAATTGACTCCTACAATACATATGGAGTTACATGTATTGGTAACATATCTAAATACTGCTGTAAATTATTTTTTATGAGACCCATTGCTCCTACTACAAGTGGAACTGTCTAGGTATCCTTCTTCCACATTGCCCTTGTTTCTGCTGCAAATCCTGGCATTTTATGACTTTTGTGTCTCTCTTTACATAAGAAACTACAATCACTGTGTGTAACAATTTCAATGACCAATGCTACTTTTGTCTTCTTTTTATGGACTACTATATCTGTTTTTTAATCTATTTTTTAAACTGTTGGTAATAGGTAATCCCATGTCATATAAACTTATTCATTCTCTATAATGCACAGTGAGTCATGTTTCCAATGCTTCTTAGCTACTACAGTATTGTACTGTTTGCACAATCCGAAATGCAAAAGTCTTGTCACATTATTATGCCTTTCAGTATACAGGCACTCTGTCATTAGTGTATTACACCCAGCAACAAGATGTCTTACTATTTCTAGTTCTGTTTTGTATGCTTCTCCCACAAGTTCAGTGGACTTTGTAAACCAACATGTATGTAGTCCACTATCCTGGGCTGCCAATATTAACCTTTCATCTTTTGGTTTAACTTCACCTCTCCTTAACCATTCCTGCATCAGATCCTGATCAAAATGAAGTTGTTGCAGGAGTGTTTTGTACTTGTAACTATATTCATGTCTTTTTCTCCTTTATTGACTTCTCATCTGATCCTTCTTATATTCTTTCTTTTGTTTCTTTTTTTTTTTTTTCACATTCGTTTGCTGCCTGATTTTTGTCTACTTCTGGTATGAATTCCATTCCCACTTGTCACCAATATGCTTCTGCTAAGCTTAGCAGGGAAATCATATTAGACTTGTTCTCTTTATGTTTTAAAACTTTCACTATGTTTGAATCTGATGAGGTTAGCAGGGTCTATATTAGAACATTGAAGTATTACTACTTCAATTGTTCTAATATCGAACCATTTCACTCGAAATACCATAACATTGAACACTCAGAACTGCAAATTTTTTCCCAGGGAAGAAATTCGCTGTTTCAACATACACACAACACAAGCACACCAAAATACATAATCCACAAACGTACACTTCACAAAACCCTATACTAAACCATACATACACTACTAGCTATCCACTTACCTTAACCCAACCCTAATCCTATGGTCCGTAACTACCGCACACTCACCTTACCCGCTCCCTAACCTTAAAGTCCTTATCGCACACTCACCTTACCCGCTCCCTAACCCTAAAGTCCCTATCGCACCACTCACCTTACCCGTTCCCTAACCCTAAAGTCCCTATTGCACACTCACCTTCGTTCCCACACTTACCTTAATCTGGTCCATAATCTTCGCTACACAGTCGAGGAAATAGCAAAGCTGCAGAAACAGCCCACCGAATACTTTCCCTAGGAAAGTATTCGATATTCTGCACTTCGCTATTTTTAGCATTCGATGCAAAGGTTCGATATTCTAACATTCGAAGTAGTAATACTTCAATGTTCTAATATAGACCCGGTTAGCAGATATGTATGCAATTCTACGATTGCAGATCTATATAGGTAATCAATTTGAGGAGGCCCATACCTCATACAGAATGAGGAATATATAATCTTGGTGTACACTCATTTTTATATATCATTTGATAAGTGTGAAGCATTTTTCTTGTTTTTCTGTCCAACTGATCCAATACCTGTTGGGACCAGTCAATCACCCTAAAACTGTAAACTAGAATAGGAAGAGCAAATCGGGTTATAGCTTAGACTTTGTTCTTAGATGTCAGGGCTGTTTTAGTATTAATTTTATTCTTCTGAAATATTCCTAACTGAGTTTTGTTCGCATTTGTTCATGTGTTATTGTTGATCCTTTATCAATTCACAAAAATTTATACACACCCTCCTGCTCAAGTTCCTCAATATTACATCTGTCTCAGACTGATAGTTTCTTTGTGCTGTAGCTTTCCTGCTTTAAATGTTGCTTTTGCACATTTATCCAGACCAAATGCCATTCTTTTATCATCTGAGTAAGTTTTGACCACTTAAAGTTGTGCTTCCTGCTCTTTATTTGATGAACTATACAGTTTTAAATCACCCACAAAAAGAATATGAGAAGCATTTACAATTTGTTGTTTCTGCGAGCCATACTATAAGCATGACATAATCTGTTAAATAGACAGCTTAACAGATTAAGGGCAAGACAAAAAGAGTAGTGGTGACAAAGAGCGACCTTGGAATATCCCCCTTTGAATTTTTATCACTGGGATAATAATTTGTCCTTTATCATGGCTTAATTGTAAAGTGGTTTGTCACTGTTTCATGGTCACTGTAATGTAATTAATCAACATAGGGTGCATCTTATACATCTGTAAGCACTCTTTTATCTATGAATGTGGAATACTGTCAAATGCTTTTTTTTGTAGTCTATCCATGCCATACTTAAATTTGTCCCCATATTGCAGCTCTCCACTATGATTTTATTTAACAACAAATGATCCTTTGTTCCATATGACTTTCTTTTGTTACCCTTTTGTTCTATTCCCATGATTGAGTTTTCTTCTGAATGACTATTAACTCTGTCCACATCATTTTCAGTGTATAGTTTATATGTTGTCAGAAGGCAAGTTATTGGTCTCTAGTTTTTAAGATAGCTTGTAGGTTCGCTCTTAAGTAGGAGTATTGTTTTTCCTGTTGTTAACTAGGTTGGTGTCTGTTTGGGGTGTGCATATAACTAGTTCTTACTCATGGCTAAATCTTCACTAAAGATGTTAATACTTTTAGCCAGATATTAGGTACTGCATCTGGGCCTGGGGTTTTCCAGTTAGGAGCTTTTCTTAATTTTGTTTCAAGCTCTCTGGCCATTACTTAATCCCATTTCATAACCTGTACATTTGAACTTCTTGTTCTTTCTTTTACTTCTATCAATTCAGCATCTTTGTTATGTTTCACAGGATCTTCATAAATATTTTTCCAAAATGTATCTATTTCTTCTTATTGGTGTTGTTTCAATTCCTTTTACCTTGTTTCCCAATTTTTTATAAAACATTTTTTGGGTCATCAATAAATTGCTTATTTTGCATTTTTACTTTATATTTATCTGCATATCTTCTAAGTTTTTTCTTGCTTTGTTGATATTTTAGTTTATTATTTGCATTAGTGCATGATAGATTGTGATCTGTTCTGATGTTGTGCATTGCTTTTATCACATCTATCTTACAGAGTATTTGTGTTGATCTGTTCACTCTTCCATACTCTTCTAATAGTGACACATCTTGTCTTAATTACTTTATAGTTTTCTCTATTTAATAATTCCATGATGGCATTTGATTTCTCCAGTTCTTTTCCCTTACTGCCTTGTGTTTCTGTGTAAGACTTTACATGTTATTAATTTAGATGCACAGTAATATATCCTATTTACTTCTGTTATATTGCATGAATCTCTGGAATTACTGTGTTTGTTTTATCACGCTTCTAACTTTTGGGGTTTTATTGACTTTCTGTAGTCTGTTTCTTTCTTTGATCTTAATATGTCTGTCCATCTCTATGAAATCAAGCAACTCTTCTCTTAGGTCATTTTCTTGTAAACTGAGGGCATATTCTTTGTTCTCCATTTCCTGCTGGCATTCTATAGAAAGTTCCAGAGCATCTTCTGGTGCCACCTTCTGTTCATTTTCATCCTGTGTCACCCTTTGCTCTTTCATATGGGAACTCACTGGACTATCACTCCACAGCATTGACTGCATCAGAGTTGCCACAATTTCCTGTTCTTTCACTTGCTGTGCAACTTCAGCTGAACTTTTGTACTGGTTTCCTAATGAAGGCTCCAAAGTATCTTCATATGGTAACTGATCAGATGTTTCCTGATCTACTGGTTTCTCCTTAATTTAACTTCAGCTTCTATTTTTTTAACTTCTGCTTTACTAATCTTCTGTTCTACATTTCCTCTTCTTTTTTTTTGTATTGTGAACTTTTCCATATTTGGATGCCTTTCCCTGTATTTCTCTTTGAATATCTTTGGGGCTGTTTTTTGTATTAATTAATCTGGCTTTCTCTTTTGCATAAATATTGTACCATATAAGATCTCTTTTTCTTTTCAATGTCCATGTTTCCTTTTTATACATTTCAAACATCTCTAGATTTTTTTCTTCATATTTTCACACTTCCTCTGCTGGTTTTCTTTCCAAATGGCCCAAGGTTTCTTGGTCTAAATAATGTCTTCATAAATCTGTTGTATTAATGAACACAAAATTTTAGTTGAAGCTTCTGACAGTTTTTCTTATGCATGTATTTTTCTTTCCTCTAATTTCTCTCTTAATCGTTTTTGTATATCTTCTATCTGGAAGTTCGGGGCTTCTTGCATAATAGTAACAATACATGATTTCTTTCTTATCTTCAATAATCCACTCTATCATCTTTATGGCTCTTTTTTGTCCTATCAATTTTTGTGATTTTTGTGGACTACTTCTTCCTTCTATAAAAGGGGGGCCATCCTCACCCAAGCCTGGCCTAACCCCTTTGTAGGGATGTTTACATGTCTTGAGGATTCTACACTGTCATTTTTTCCAGTCCTGGCACCAGTGCACCTACCAGGAGTGGGTACTTTTTTTATCCTGGGTCTTGTGCACCCAGCTATCTTTTTTTAGATTTTTAACCTACTTCTGTCCATGATATATGCTATATAAAATACAGTCTATATAGCAGCATCATCTTGGTGAGATTTTGTTAAAAACAGGGTCCACCTTCTGAAGGTACTCACCAAGACTTGCGGATGAATTCAGTTCTAGCAATATTACTTTCATTTGCTTTATCTCTCAATTCTTCTTTTTTAAATTTCTCTAAGTCTTTTGGGTTTCTAATACCATGACGGGAATGAACCCCATTCCTAAGTCAAAGTATGATTAAAGTTCATGAAATTAGTACTGTTTCAATCTTTGATATTAGCCAGAAGTGCTCTTCACTGCTCCCGCAGTGTACCCAGTAATGACTCCTTCTGCAATGGGTATGGAGTTACACGTATGGGTAAGATAGCTAAATATGAGGTCTATACTATATCATAGAATGCTTAAAAAAGTGAACAATGAATAATCTACCCCATGTAAGTGAAAGCTTACAATCTCAAAAGCTCAGTGTTCCAAAAAAAATAAAAAAATTGAAAGAATACATAAAGTGTGGAGCTTCACACCACCCTTCTTAAATATACCAACTCTGAGATCACACTACAGTGCCGAAAATGGCAAAGTAATGTAAGCAGCCAAGCAAATTATTTCCCTGGGAAAGAATTCGCTTAAAAGCCACTTCGCTATTTTGTATTTTCGTTGTTTTAAGTTTGACCAAGACACATTCGATAGAGTGCATCTTCGGTCATCTAATAGGATCCCCTAAATATGATTGTAGATTATTTTTCATAAGACCCATTGAGCCTACTCTTACTGGAACTGTCTGGGTATCTTTCTTCCACATTGCTCTCATTTCTGCCTGTAAATCCTGATATTTTATGATGTTGTGTCTCTCTGTATGCAAGACACTGTAGTCACTGGGTGTAGCGATTTCAATGATCAATGCTTCTTTTGTCTTCTTTTCATGGACCACTATATCTGGTTTTCGCACATCTGTCTTTTGAACTGTTGGTAATGGGTGATCCCATGTGATGTAAACTTTATCATTTTCTATGATGGTTTGTGGTTCATGTTTCCAGTGTTTTTCAGCTACTTCAGTATTATAATGTTTGCACAATCCCCAGTGCGACAGTCTTGCCACATTATTATACCTTTCAGTTTACAGTACTTCTGCCATTAGTCTGTCACAACCAGCAACAAGGTGTGCAACTGTTTTCAGTTCTCTTTTACAAAACCTACGTTTGTCTGTTTCTCACACATGTTCAATGGACTTTGCAAACCAATGTGTACGTAGTCCATTATCTTGGTCCGCCAGTATTAACCTTTCATCTTTTGGTTTAAATTCACCTCTCATTAACCATTCCTGTGTTCAATCCTGCTCAGCATGAGGTTGTTCCTGGTGTTTTCTATACTTTCAACTACATTTATACATTTTCCACATTTCTTGACTTCTCATCTGACCCTTCACCTTATATTCTTTCTTTTGTTTTTTAGCACATTCAGTTGCTGCCTGACTTTTATCTACTTCTGGTTTGATTTCCATTCCTGCTTGATACTGATATATTTCTGCTAGTCTAAGCAGGGAAGCCATCTTAGATTTATTCTCCTCATGTTTCAAAACATTCACTATGTTTGGGTCTTGTGATGTCAGCAGATATGCATGCAGTATCACGATTGCAGATCTATACATGTAATCAATTCCAAGGAGGCCCATACCTCATTTGGAATGGGGAGTATATAATCTTGGTATGCACTTCTTTTGGCTTTTTCCCAGTTAGGGGTTGCCATAGCAGATCACCTGTCCGCTCATAATTGGTAGTAGAGTTTTACGGTGTTGAGTTGCCAGCCTGGTGCCTCACCTTTCACAGAAGGCACACACACGCACTCATGCTTAGGGCCAATTTAGAGTGTTCAACCCACCTACAACATGACTTTGGGATGTGGGAGGAAACCAGAGCACCCAGAGGAAACCCATGCGACCACAGGGAGGACATGCAGACTCCACACAGAAGGCACCCCAGCCGAGGATCAAATCGGAGAACCTCTTGCTGTGAGGTGGCAATGGTAACCGCTGCACCACCGCAGCTGCCCCCATCTTGGTATGCACTGACTTTTATAAATCATTTGATGAGCATGAAGTATCCTTCTTGTTTTCTTCTCTAATCTTTCCAATACCTTTTGGGGCCTGTCAATCACTCCAAAACTGTAAGTTAGGACAGAAAGAGCAAATTGGTTTATAGCTTGAACTTTGTTCCTAGATGTCAACGCTGTTTTCAGGATTAATTTAAGTCTTCTAAAATATTCCTTACTGAGTTTTATTTGCATTTGTTCATGTTGATCCTTCATCAGCTCCCAAATATTTATACACTCTCTCTTGCTCAAGTTCTTTAATATCACATTCTTGATCCAAACTGATGTTTTCTTGGTGCTGCAGCTTTTCTGCTTTAAAGGTTGGTTTTGCATATTTATCAAGACCACATGACATTTATATATCATCTGAAAACTTTTTGACAACTTGCAGTTGTGCTTTCAGTTCCTCTTCTGATGAGCTATACAGTTTTAAATTATCTACAAAGAGAAGATGAGAAGTCTTTGCACTTTGTTTGTTTCTGGGAGCCAAATTATAGCCATGACCTAATCTGTTAAGTAGACAGTTTAATGGGTTAAGGGCAAGGCTAAAGAGCAGCAGTGACAGAGAGTCACACTGGAATATCCCCTTTTGAATTTTTATCCCTGGAATAATAATTTGTCCTTTATCATGGCTTAACAGCAAAGTGGGTTGCCACTGTTTCATGGTCACTGTGATGTAGTTTATCAGTGTGGGGTGTATCTCATACATTTTCAAGAGCTCTTTTATCCATGAGTGTGGGATACTGTCAAATGCTTTTTTGTAGTCTGTCCATGCCATGCATAGATTCTTCCGCTTTTACAGTTCTCAACTATGACTTGGTTTAACAGGAAATGATCATTTGTTCCATATGATTATTTTTATTACCCTTTTCTTCTGTTGCTATAATTGAGTTTTCTTTTAAATGACTATAAACTCTATCTGCATCATTTGCAATGTATAGTTTATACATCATTGGAAGGCAAGTTGTTGATTGATAGTTTTAAGGGTAGCTTGCAGTTTCACTCTTAAGTAGGAACATTGTTTTTCCTATTGTTAGCCAGGCTGGTGTCTGTTTGGGGTGTGCATATAAATAGTTCTTACTCATGGTTATATCTTTGTGCAAAGATGTTAATATTTTTAGCCAGAAGTTAGGTACTGAATCTGGGCCTGGGGTTTTCCAGTTAGAGGTTTTTATTAACTTTGTTTCAGTCTCTTTGGCCATTACTTCATCCCATTTCATATCCCATACATTTGAACCTATTATTCTTTCTTCAGTTTCTTCTATACGTTTAGCATCTTTGTTATGTTCCACAGGATCTTTATAAATATTTCTCCAAAATGTATCTATTTCTTCTTTTTTTGGTGGCCTTTCAATTCCTTTTACCTTGTTTTCCAATTCTCTATAAAAGTTTTTGGGTCATTAATGAATTGCTTATTCTGTACTTTTCCTTTATATTTATCTCTGTGTCTTCTAAGGTTTTCTGCCTGTGCTATTTTTAGTTTATTATCTGTGATAGTGCACGATAAATCCTGATCTGTTATAATACTATGCATTGCTTTTATCACATCTATCTTTCTAAGTAGTTTTGTTGATCTGTTCCCTCTTCTATACTCTTCTAACAGTGACACTTCTTGTATTAATTGCTTTATAGTGTTCTCTATTCAATATTTCCATGATGGCATTCGATTTCTCCCTATCCTTTCCCTTACTACCTTGTGTTCTTGCGGTAGGACTTTATCTGATATTAATTTGACTGCACAGTCATATATCCTATTTACTTCTGTTATATTGCATGACTCTCTATGGACAGTCCTAATTACTGTGTCCATTTGTTTTATCAAACTTCTACAGTAACTTTTTGGGTTTTATTGACCTTCTGCAGTCTATGTCTTTCCTTGATCTTAATATGTCTATCCATCTCTATTAAATCAAGCAAGTCTTCTCTTAGATCATTTTCTTCTAAACTGAGGGCACATTCTTTGTTCTCTATTTCCTGTGGGTATTCTATAAAAAGTTCCAGAGCATCTTCCTGTGCCATGTTCTCTTCAGTTCCATCGTCTGTCATCCGTTGCTCTTTCATATGGGAACTCACTGGCCTATCACTCCATGACATTAACTGTGTCAGAGTTGCCACAGTTTCCTGGTTTATCCCTTGCTGTATAGCTTCAGCTGAACATTTGCACTGGTTTCCTATGGGAGGTTCAAAGTATCTTCATATGTCAATTGATTAGATGCTTTCCACTCCACTCATTTCTCCTTAATTTGCATGTCCATTGCTCTATCCTGTTGTGCTGTTATTTGAGTTAAATTTTCTACACTAAATCCTTAACTTTGCAGGTAATCCATAACCCCAGTTTCTATTTCTTTAACGCCTCCATTACTAATCCTCTTTTCTGCTTTTCCTCTTTGTTTTCTTATTTTTTTGTATTGTAAAATTTTCCATATCTGGATGTCTTTACCTGCATTTCTCTTCAAGTATCTTTAGTGCTGTTCTTTATGCATTGATTAGTTTTGCTTTCTCATTTGCATAAATATTGCACCATATTAAAATTCTTTTTCTTTCCCATGTCCATATTTCTTCTTCAGATGTCTCTTGCTCCTCTTGTTTCTCCTTACTTCAGGGACTAGTTGTTCCATCATGCTATGAAATAACCTGTGTTAGACTTTCTACACTGAATCCTTAACTTCGCAAATATTCCATAACTTCAGCTTCTATTTTTTTTTTTTACTTCTGCTTGGCTAATCTTTGGTTCTATATATTCCCTTTCTGTGATCTTATTTTTTATTGTGAAATTTTCCTATGTGGATGCCTTTGCTGTATTTCTCTTCAAATATCTTTGGGGCTGCCCTTTGTGCTTATTAATTTGGCTTTCTCCTTTGCATAAATATTGCACCATACCAGATCTCTCTTTCTTTCTCATGTACATATTTTTTACACCTTTTAAACATCTCTAAATTTTGTTCTTTAAATTTCGCACTTCCTCAGTCACTTCTTTTTCCAAATAGCACAAGGTTTCTTGGTCTATATAGTCTTTTTCATGGATCTGTTGTATTAATGAACACAAATTTTTATTTGAAGCTTCTGACAATTTTTCTTGTGGAAGTATTTTCTTTCCTCTAATTTCTCTTTTAATCTTTTCATATAACTTTTGTTTGGAAATTCTGGGCTTCTTGCATAATAGTAGCAATACATCATTTATTACTTATCCTCAATATTGCACTCTATCGTCTGTATGGCTCTTTTTTGGCCTATCAGTTTTTGTGATTTTTGTGGACTGCTACTTCCTTCTACAACAGGAGGGCCACCCTCACCCTGGGCCTGGCCTAGCCTCATTATAGGAATATTTCCATGTCTTGAGGATTCTATACTGTCATTTTTTCCAGTCCTGATACCAGTGTGCCTATCAGGATTGGGCACTTTTTTATCCTGGGACTTGTGTACCCAGCTGTCTTCTTTATTTTTAACCAACTTCTGTCCATGATATATGCTGCATAAAATACAATCTATTTATCGGTGTCGTCTTGATGAGATTTTGTAAAAAACAAGGGCCAGCTCATGAAGGTACTCACCAAGACTTGAGGATGAATGCAATTCCAGGAATACTTCTTTCCTTTTGCTGATTTTATCATGTCTCCATTCAGATCCCTTCCACTGTGCATGAGGAGATGATTTGAATAGTGAACTAATCTCATAAATATGGACTGAAAGGATCACTAACTGTGTCCCCTGAGAAACAAACAGTGCTACCTTTAAACTGGGTAAAATGTGGGAATTCTGTTTTCTGAGAAATTCCATGAATTATTCAGAATCTATAACCCAGTAATCTGGATTCTGTTCATGCCAGAATAGCAAATACCCTCTTCTTACACACACACACACACACACACACACACACACACACACACACACACACACACACACACACACACACGCACACACACGCACACACACAGAGCAGAACTGAGTCCATATAGAGGGAAGAGTTCTGACGTTAAAATGTAATATTTTGCTAATGGAATAGCTGTGGCTGTGAGGTGGCTGCTGCACTGGAAGTATATGAATGCAGAATACAAGGCCAGCATTAGGTGACCTGATCCCCTAGCAGATAAGACCCTAAGATCTGCTCTGAGTTACAGCACAAAGGCAAAAAAATTACAGAACCAACTGATATTGCCAACATCCTGGCAGATAGGTTTAGTGCTAACTTTACCCCCCTCTCACCCCCTAAAGGGCCCATATCTACACAGGAAGAATGCAGATTCCCTGTAATCACAACTACACAGGTAAAAGCTGCACTCTCTAAAGCCAAAAACACAGCATCCATGGGACCAGACAATATCCAAGGCTGCGTTTTGCACGAACTTCTGAATGAACTGGCTCTCCACTTAAGCACCATGTTCAATAATAGCCTCGCATCAGGCTTTGTGCCCACTGAATGGCACACAGTAACAGTTATCCCACTCCACAAAGGGGGAGAAACCACTGATCTTGGGAACCATCGACCTATTAGCCTGACGAGTCTGTTCTGCAAGGCCATGGAACGTATCATCTTGGAACTCATAAACAAAGATATTGGTAACCTCCAAACTCTGGATCCCACCCAGTTCAGGTTTGTGAAAGGTAGATCATGCCTCCTGAACCTGACCAACTTCTTTGAGGCAGTCACAATGCCGAAGATGAGGGTAAGGTGGTTCACACAGCCTATCTTGACCTCGGAGGTTTCAACCGCCATCCCACATTCTGGAATTATAGCTAAACTCAATAAACTAGGCATAAATCCCTACGTCACAAGATGAGTTGCCAACTGGCTCACTGACAGAACCCACACTTTAAAAGTTGCAGACTCCAAATCTGACCTCAAAGCAGTGACAAGTGGAGTACCACAGGGTTCTGTCCTGGGAACATTCCTGTTTGGTATCTACTTCTCTGAAGTACAGGCTAACACAGAAGGCCTCTGGCTAATGAAGTTCTCAGACGACTGCAAACTAGGAGCCATAGTCAAGTCCCCAAATGATGCGGACTTCCTACAGAAGGGCCTCGCTGAGACAGATACCTGGTGTCAGAGCCATAGCCTCAAGCTCAATGCCAAAAAGTGCAGTGTCATCCCCTTTGGTAAAAACTCTGTACCCATGAACTACCACATAGGCAGCAATCCACTTAACACTGAATACGTGATAAGAGACCTTGGGACCCAGGTGGACAGTAGTCTCTCCTTTGATAGTCACATCACCACAGTAGTCAGGAAGTCCTTTTACGTGGCACACCTCATCATAAAAGGGTTCTCATCCAGGAAAAAAGAGGTAATTGTTCCTCTCTACTCAACACTCATTAGATACATTATAGAGTACAATGCCCTTTTTTGACTGTACCTCACAAGACATCTGCAGCAGCTGGAAAGGCCACAGAAGTACCTCACAAAGAGGATTACTGCCCTCAAACAAATGCCCTACACTGATTGCCTCAAAAAACTCCAGCTTTACTCCATAGCATATCGCCTGCTCCAAGGTGATCTCTGCCTAGCATTTAAAGCTATGTCAAACCCAGAGCTGTTGGACATGCTACACCCAAAGAAATCCCAATCCCTCCAAGCTACATGCTCTAGGGACCTAAACCTTGTCACCAGAATAAACAGGACATGCTGGAGGGATAGATTCCAATCCCAGACACTTCCCATACTCTGAAACAGGCTACCCATCTATGTCAAGCAAAGTTCTTCATTAGCACTCTTCAAGAAAAGTTTTGATGAGTGGATGGGAAATAGGAAATACACCCTGGGGATTACTTCTGTGTCTCTGCTCGATAGTGGCACAGGAACATAACTTTCTTGGATGGTGTAAGCCAGGGAACCTTGTTGGCTAGGCTTATGTAGGCCCTTGGGCCGATAGCCTAGTACCTACCTATGAAACTATGGGGTGGGTTTGGAATAATGATTAAGATTTTTGTTTCTGACCTCACGTTATTGGCTAGGCTTAAAATGGCTCTTCAGGGCAGTTAGCCTAGTATTCACTATATAGTCCCTGATGCCTAGTCACTTTTTTCCCTTTTTCTCACAGTTTGTGTTATTCTTCATTTTGTCCTCCAGTTATTCATTCATTCATTCATTCATTCATTCATTGATTCATGCTCTCTGTAGGCAAGACTGCACTATCATAATTGTGAAGGAAATAACTGCTGTAAACTTGGGTCTGGGTACCACAAAGCCCCCATAAGCCACAGAGGCTCTAGATGCTCTGAGGTGCATTTTAGTGTTTTTTAAACAACTTTTTTATACAGTGATGGCCTGAGTGAAAAGCATGATTAAAGAAAGAAATTTGATCTTACTGTTCAACTTTGTTTTTTTTTCCTTACATCATTTCAAAATCTCATAACTGAACAAGACTACACCGCAGTGGAAATAACTGTATTTATGCTAGGGGTCTGGGGGTTGCTAGGCACTTAAAAGCCATGAGGTTTCTTGATGCACTGACATGCATTTTTAAACAAACTTTTCATCTAATGATGGCCTGAATGAAAATTAATATGAAAGAAAGAAAGAAAGAAAGAAAGAAAGAAAGAAAGAAAGAAAGAAAGAAAGAACTTCAGTCTTACTCTTTAACTTCTTTTTTCCTGTGTCATTCCAGCACACCCTAACTGACTAAGACTTCACTGTAATACCTGCAGTGGAAATAACTATATTAAGCCAGGGTTCTGGGGAAATGCTTGGCACCCCAGAATACATAAGGATTCTAAATGCACTGAGGTGCCTTTTATAGTTTTTTAAAACATTTTCATTCAATGATGGTCCGAATGAAAACCATGATTGAGAAAAGAAATTCAGTTGTACTTGTCAACTTTGCTCTTTTCTGGATCCTTTCAACACACCCTAACTGATAAAAACTATACTGTAATAATTAAATTATGCTGGGGGTCTGAGAACTGCTAGGCACTCGGAAGCCATGGGGTTATTGATGCTCTGAGATGCATTTTAGAGTTGTTTTATAACATTTTGATCCAACGATGACCTGAACAATAATCATGTACATGGAGAAGAAATTCAGTTTTGCTTATTTTATTTCAAAGAAGAGGTATGTTGTATTCAAGTTTTACTTCTCAAAGCTGACCAAATACAACTTCATAATAAAATGAGAAGGCAAATGCTTGTGAGGATACATAAATCATATCTAGGACTAATACCTGCCCCTCCCCCCCTCATATAGGTAGTCAGTTTCTGTGTATCCCCTACTGGTATTACATAGAGATGAAAAGGGGGGCAGAGTCTGAATGACTAACTGAAAGCAGCAGTATTTTAGAGCTCCATATAACTAGTTAAATAAGACAGGAAAAATATTCTTTTTTTTCTTCAAAGTATAAAATCTTATAGATAAAGGTCTAATTTACATAATTAGAAACTTTGGTGAATTTTTACAAATAATTTTCTGTCAAAAAGCTTGTATATATATTCACTTATTAAAATGAGCAACTCAAGGAATTCTCACCAGGATGCTGCCTTAAAGAAGGAACTACAACAGATGGCATCTACCCTTCAGGAGTTGTCTTTGAAGATGGATGATTTTAAAGACAACCTGGAAAATCTTAAAACAAGCAGTCAAAAACAGGCTGACACCCTCAAGGAAATGCTACAACAACACCAGACAAGGACAGCAGGAATAGAGGTTTCTCTAAATGACTTAGAAAGCAGACTTAAGGAAGAGGAAACACAGAAAGAACTGCTTCTTAAACAAAACACTTGGTTGGTTAATAAAGTAGATGACTTGGAAAATAGGGAGAAGAGAAATAACATCAGGATTTTCAGATTACCTGAAAACCAGTGCGAAAAATAAAAACTGTTGAAAAAACCCCAAACAGCAAGTGATGCCACTGAAGATAATTACAACAGAATGTATGTGATTAAAATCCTAGTTTATTAAGCGCTTTCTGTGAGGTCAGTGCCTTATCTTCATCAGAAAAAATACGTTAACACAGCATCTTTATATAAGCATACCTTCTTTAATCAATTAAACAATTAGACAGTTATCTTTCTTAAAGAACTATTTTTTCCTGTTAAGAACTTTCAATAAATTAAAAAATTTAAAAATCATGCCTCTATAAATACATTACAGAATACATATACACAATAAATAAAACAAAACCACTACCTATCCAGGAACTTATTAGGTACCATTACTTAAGCATAAATGTATTTAAACTGACAGCCTTGCCTTGTGAACCTATACGTGCCTGTGTTTGGGCACTCAGCAACTTTAGTTTGCTTTTTATGTTAATTCAAGAGCTGACTTACAAGTTGCCCGTACCTACCCATTCTATAACTTAATAATACATATACACGTACTAATGGAGCACTAATTTAATTTAAATAAAGAAGCATGAATGTAAATGAAGCCGCAGAGGTGCAACCATTGCGTCGTAGCGAAAGAATAATGAGCAACAATGCCCATAATAGTAGAGCACCACAGCATTATGAGGCAGATAATAGTGATCAGAACAACACAAATAACCCACAGGGTTTTCAAAGGGGCCGCAATGGGCACAACAATTCCAACACAAACAGGAACTAAGGACAGAGAAAGAACCATTGGAACCAACGAAGGAGATGACGGTAATCTTAAAACAAAAACCACAGATACTTGTAATCTCAGAAGGTGACTTCAAAATATTTAACTACACAGTTCTAACAATCGAACAAGATATGGTGGATTTCTTCACAAAAGGATTATCCTTTGTTCCAGATAGAAGGACTTATGTAGTTAGAATCATAGTGGACTTAAAACTTTTTGTACGCAAGTTGAATCTCACTTCACTCATGGGCACAAACTCTTCACTTACGAATACATTGAGAGTTTCTAGCATTTGTAACCCTCCACTGCATACTACTTTAAGCATCTTTGAAAAAATATGCGAGATGGACTTAAGAGCAATGCCCAAGGAACCATGTAATAGTAGAACAAACAAAGCAAATATTACCAAGAGTGAAATGGAATTTTTAGATTTATTGAATGCATGCAATGTTAGGGTTATGAAACCAGACATAGGTGGAGGGCTGATTTTCGTGGACCAAAGTGAGTATAATAGGAGAATGAATTGTTATTTGTCCACAAATGTATATACACCAGTCAGTATTAACAAAGTAAATGGAGCTTACAAGAAGATCAGGGGTATTTTGGATGATTTATTCCTTGAAGGAATAATTGATATTGACATATACCAGTACTTATCTATGTCAGCCCCAAAGATTCCCACCCTTTTCGGTTCCCCCAAGATGCACAAAAGTCTTATTGATCCCCCTTTTAGACCCATTGTGGATGGTAGAGGATCAATAACATACGCCTTTGCTAAGTTTATAGACAATGTATTGAAGCCCCTTATACAACAAGAACCCCAAATTTGTAGAGACTCCTGGAGCTTGTTAGAGAACTTCAACAAGTTAGAGTATAATGATAGCAACATTTTTCTCACAAGTGATGTGAGGGATTTATATACAGTCATTCCGCAAGATTTGGGGCTCGAATGGACTAGGGAATTCACGACACTTAGAAAATTGGATGATAAAACCATCTACCTAGTAGAGGTATTGTTAGAGGTGGTATTGCGAACAATTTTATGATCTTTGATGGCAATTCTATCTCCAGAATACAGGAGTAGCGATAGGGTCACCTTGCGGTGGAGGTTTTGCAAACTGCATCATGGCACATTGGGAAAAAACATTGTTATTTAATAATTTATTTCAAGAAAATGTTAAATGGTACACCAGGTACCGGGATGACATGTTCCTCATTTGGCAAGGAGAAAAAGAGCTTATTGAGCCCTTTATAGCATGCATTACTAGTATGACTAATTTTTTAGAATTTACATATAGTATTGAGTCTAATAATACACTGCGGTGGTGGTGCTGCGGTAGCATTGTCACCTCACAGTTAGACGTTGCCCGTTCGATTCTCAGTTAGAGCATCTTCTGTGTGGCGACATGTGTGAATGGGCATTCCTTCATTGAAGGCTGTGTGTTAGGCCTGGCAAGCCAGCACATAAAAATCTACTGCCAATCATTAGCGGACCGGAGTTCCACTGTGGCGACCCCTAACCGGGAAAAGTCGAAAGACACAACAACAACAACAACAACAACATTGAGTTTAATAATATTAACTTTCTGGACATAAATTTAGCCAAGGATAGAGCTAACCATAGATACAGGACCACAATTTACAGAAAACCAACATACTCAAATGCTTTCTTGCAATTTACTAGTGGCCACCCATACCACCAAAAAAGAGCTGTCATAAAAGGACAGATGGTAAGGGCAGCAAGAATGGTTTCTGATGATTCAGATTATATTAACGAATGCGAAGTACTAAAAACAATGTTCACCAAAAGGGGTTACCCGGAGGTATTTGTGGATAGGATTATCCATAAGGTTAGCACTAAAAGGACTTTAGGGCATTTTAAACCATTATTACAAAATAGTTATGATCACAACCCAGAGAATATACTCGACCAACAAAATATAAGCATACATGGTTCAGCACAAGATTTGAGTTTCAATTTTTTATTTACATATTCTCTGGACTATAAGAGAATAAGAGAAATTTTTAACAAAAATTGGTTAATAATCTTAGAGGATAATGGCTTAAATAAAGTCCTAAGTAATAGGCCCAGATTTACATATAGAAGAGGCTCAAATTTAAAATGCTTGCTTGAGAGGAAAAAGAAACAAAACAAGACTTCTGGAATGAACAAATGTGGAACATGCCAGCAATGCAAATTCATTAAATTGGGGAAGAAAGTGATTATAAGAGACATGACCTACTTAATCAACGGCAGATTTAATTGCGAATCAAAAGGGGTTGTGTATGTAGCGTGCTGTGAGGTTTGTTTATCATATTACATAGGCAAGACAGAAAGAAAAATTAAGCAAAGGATTTATGAACATCAATATTGTATCAATAGAAAGGATACCACAAATGCATTAGCTAAACACATAGTGGACTATCCAAACCACAGATTCCAATATACAATACTTCAACAGCTGCAATGTGACATAAGAGGTGGTCCGTGGCAATTAAAGTTAGAAGAGAATGAATTAATGTGGCAGATCAGAACATCAGCCCACATTCCACCAGGCCTCAATGAGTATGTCTCAATTAAAAGTATCTTGAAATTAAAAGCTCTTTGTAGGTAGAAGTATGGCAATAAAAATCTTCATGAAATATGCAAATATAGTAATAAAACATAATGGCTAAAACAATTGATTGTACGAATAAACCATTAAAATTCTTCGTATGCACACATTTTTATATATATTAGGGAATCTCCAAATTGAAAATTTTTTGTATTATAAATAGATGTTTTTAATGTTAAATTATATGTGTAGATATAGATAAGGAAATGAACATAAGAATTTTAAACTATATTTTAACGTATATTTTTAAAGCTGAATGCTTCTTTATTTAAATTAAATTAGTGCTCCATTAGTACGTGTATATGTATTATTAAGTTATAGAATGGGTAGGTACGGGCAACTTGTAAGTCAGTGTCAAAGGAAAAAACAACTTCAAAAAGATCAATACATGGCAGGTTCAGGTTAAGGCACTTTAGTCTTGCAGCAAGGAGACAAAAACGTGCTAATACAGAGTTTGTCTAACTAGAATCAGGAAGTGAAGCCATTCTTATACATTTCTTACAAGACATTGCCTAACAAGCTGACGTAACAAATCATAAGTTCTTACAATATTATTTCATAGCAGCTGTTTGTTCATGATTTTCTGCTGACACTGAAAAAACTTCCTAAGAAAAACAACGTGGCCTTGATGACCACCGGTCAGATACAACTTCTCACTATGCAATGTTACCATTCAAGGTACTATGGCTAATTCGAGCACAAAGCAAGTACAGATTATAGTTCATTTCTTCAAGCAGTCTTTGTTCAACTGTATCTATCTTTTCTGCAGCTTTGAGTGTTCTCATAACACGAACAGAGCTGATTGTTCAAGTTCAATAACATTATAGAAAACAGTATTGTTCTATTCATTATTTTTAGGAGGACATCAAAATGTTTGAAGAGGAAGTGTTCAGTGACAACAATATGTCATTTGTGGATAAGATAGCGTGCACAGGCTTGATGGACCTGGTTTTAAGGAACAACTTTTTGGTCCACCAAGGAGAGTTTTTTCAGCAAATCCAGGGAGTTGCTATGGGTGCAGCCTGTGCACCCACATTTGCTAATTTAGTCCTCGCTAATTGGGAGGAAAAATATGTTTTTCAATCTGAACACTTCAAATTTTGCAAATTGTATAAAAGGTTCCTTGACATTATTATTTTTGGACTGGGGACCATGCTAAACTTGAGGAATTTATTTCGGGGAATACATAGGAAACAACTAACTTTTTGAGATTCACATACAATATATCCAGTACTAACATCCTATTTAGATATAGAAATCATCAAAATCAGAATTCCTAGAAACCAGAGTGTATAGGAAGGAACACTTACGTGAATTCCTTTCTTCACTTTGATAGTGGACACCTAACCATTGCAAAAGAAATTTGGTCAAGGGACAATTGTCAGAGGTCTAGGATGACGAGCAGTTCTGGCGATGAATTTAGTAAGGAATGTGATAAACTGGAATGGATGTTCCTTGATAGAGGTTACCCTAAGGATTTCATCTTGGAATACAGAACTGAGGTTGTTAAGGCCAGAATAGGTAGGTTTAGACCTATATTAGGACTTAAAGAAGAAACACAAAACCCCCAATATAATGTCCAACAAAAGAAGGAAAACTACCAGCAAGCATTAGTGCTCGAATACAATGTACTTAATAGAAAGGTAAAAGATTTGTTTCAAATTGAATGGGGAAAGTTTAAAACTTTTACAGACCTGGATGAATTTTTTGATTCCAACCCAAGAGTGGTATTTAAGAATTCAACTAATATAAAAAATTTGTTGGAGACAGGGAACCCAAGATATAAAGGTGAAAGAAGTAATAGTGGTAAAACTGGCACATATAAATGTGGAAAATGCAGACAATGTGAATATATAACTAACCAGAAAAATCTACTTGGTCAGCAGAAACACTTGGTTACATGGCAAAGGATACTTTAACTAGAGTCAAAGGGATTGGTATACCTAGCAATTTGTGTGGAATGTTCTTCCTACTATGTGGGGAAAACTGAGCGTTCTCTAAAAAGAGGGTTCTGAAACATATTTACGAGATCAAAAATGTAAGGAAACCAATGCCCTCTATAAACACTCATTAGTCTGCAAGGAATATAAATACAGATTTTTTGTGCTAGATCAAGTCAAAATGGACATCAGAGGAGGTCCCTGGGAGGAAAATATAGGTTTTAAAGAATTATGGTGGCAGTTGGCATTGGAAGCCAACAGACCCTGAGTCTGAATGAGAATCTTTCCATTTTGCCACTTTTAAGGTTAAAGGCTACTAAAATATAATCAAACAAACCTTTACTAATAAGGCCATTAGATGGCACTATTTCATTGTGAATGGAAAACAACAAAGGATTTTAAGAATTATGTCCCTGATAAAGATTTATTAAAACAAAACACACAAATAACACGAATGAGATTATTTTATGAATCAATAAATGAATTTAAGAGTTTTTAAATAATTTATTACTACAGTAAATATTTATAAATATAGAGGATTTTAATTTTTTAAGAATGAATGGATGTATTAACATATACGAGACATACAACACTGAACTTTACTTGTTTTTTTTGGTTAATTGGAAGCATGATTTGATTGGATAAGAATGGCACTGATTTGTATAAAATGCTTGTTTTTTAAGATATGGTGTTTTTATCTGTGAAGTCATTTTGGACAGCATACTGAAAAAAGCGTTCATCACATTGGAATCTCAAAGTGCATCTGGTGCATTATTTTCTCCCACCGCTTCTCTTTTTGCTTCTATTCATTATTTTCCTGACCTAGCAGATAATCACCTGCTTCTCAGTATATTTCCAAAAGGCATAAACATGAATTTTGCTGTGCTAGCAAATACTAGGTCAGAAAGCATCTTGCAGTTTCAGAAAGCATATTACAATTTGAAAAGCATCTTGTAGTTTCATACAAAACTAAGCTGTACATAAAATAGAATGAAATGTGTTAACTCTTTTAGCTTCTAATAAGCACTAAACACATGCATTAATACATATTTTTCTGACAGTCAGCTCCTGAATTAACATAAAAAGCAAACTAAAAGTTGCTGAGTGCCCAAACACGGGCACGTATAGGTTCACAAGGCAAGGCTGTCAGTTTAAATACATTTATGCTTAAGTAATGGTACCTAATAAGTTCCTGGATAGGTAGTGGTTTTGTTTTATTTATTGTGTATACATATTCTGTAATGTATTTATAGAGGTATGAATTTTAAATTTTTAAATTTATTGAAAGTTCTTAACAGGAAAAAAGTGGTTCTTCAAGAAAGATAAATGTCTAATTGTTTAATTGATTAAGGAAGGTATGCTTATATAAAGATGCTGTGTTAACGTTGTATTTTGTCTGATGAAGGTGAGGCACTGACCTCATCGAAAGCGCTTATTAAACTAGGATTTTAATCACTCATACATTCTGTTGTAATTATCTTCAGTGGCATCACATGCTGTTTGGGGGATTACCTGAAAACACAGAAGGTGAGGATATTATTTCCTTTTTATCAAGCTGGATCCCTGACTTTTTAAATTTAAAAAAAGGACTTTCATTTGGCATTGAGAGGGCACACAGAGCTCTTGGGAAACCTGCCACTAACTCAAACTCTTCTCCTAGGTCAATAATTATCAAATTTCTTTCATACTTGGACAAGGAACTGATTTTAAGATTTGCTTGGAGGAAGGCACCTCTAAAATATAAACAGAGCCTGATAAGATTTGATAACGACTATTCATCTAGAATAATGGAACACAGGAAAAAAGTGTGGCCAATGATAAAGTTTCTGAAACAAAATAACATCAAGGCACAACTTGCATATCCAGCTAAGATAAGAATACTGTATGCCAAAGAGATGAGGACTTTTATTGACTTAGAGGAAGCCTCTTCATTTATTAAAACTAATAATGTGATTACTTTACCAGAAGATATAGATTGGATGTCACCTTCTCTTAAGAGAACAAAAGAAACAAATGTCTGGACAGATGTCAAAAAGAAGAAGCAAAAGACTGATACTGTTACAATCAAATCTCTCAAAGCATCTACTATGATATGAATTGTTTTAACATTACTTTAAAGGTCCAATTTTACTGCTTGGAATCTTTATCTATATTTTTTGAAAATAGATGACACGAGAAATTTCACATTACCTCAGGTATGTAAAACATGGTACTTTTCTTTCACAGAAGGAGGGTTACATAGCACATAAATATTTATACTGTAAATCAGCATACATAGTATATGTATATTTTCTCTTAATTTTCTCTTTTCTTTCTCTCTCTTCTCTTTCTCATTATTATTTTAACTGCATCTTGTCTCCCTTTCTAAATTCTCACCTATTTACTATAATAATATAGTCTGTATATATTTAATAACTCACTATCTATACAAAGATAAATAATAGTCTAAAATAATCTAGTTTTAAGGTAGACTAATTAGAATAGAGAACTTAATTAAATGTTATTACAATATTTATTAGATTAATGATAGTCACTGTTATGCTTATTGGGATTGGGGACATGTTCATGATTAACTCTGAAATGTTCAATTCATGTACATATGTCTTTTGAGTTATTTCCTTTTAGTATTCACAAATATATAAAAAAAAAAAAAAAAAGGAGGGAAAAATGTACTGTTTAAGTGAAGCTTTCTTCACATTCTATTTGCGTTTCCATAGCAACAATAAACCACTGCTGCAGTTTCTAAGGACACTGTGATCCTGCGAAGTGCATTTAGCCTCACAGATAACAAATAATAAGAAAAAGTAATGTTTAGTTATTAAAATGAAAAACAACCTAAGCAAGGTAAAATAAATACACAATAGGACTATTTGTAATATTTTATGATTTATCCTCATAGGATTACATATTCCTGGAAACACAACTGAAATGTTCCCAAACTTCATGTGCACTAAAATGTAGCTGCTTGATTAAAAAGTATTACTCACTTTACCATGCTGATTTCACAAACTGTGTGCACTGTAAACGTTACATTTTATATGTTACTTGAAATTGCCAGTCTCTAGAGCATATGAAAAGATACATATTATTTTTTCAACACTCTGTACAAACTCACTTGGTAACTGATAGCTATTCATTTAAAGTATCAGTTTAAATATTAAATATGCCCTTGAAATGCTATTGAAATGTTGACAAAATAAAATCTGAACTGTAAAATGAATGACTTGAAAGAAGTGAAGTAATGCATAGATTTCAAAGACAGTTCTTGACACTACAGTAAAAGTAAAAATATATATTCACAAGGAAGTATTGAAATGTTTTAGTCTTCCAGTTAAAATAGCTTACTGTCAATATCTTGCAATATCAGAAAGTTTGAAGAGCTAGGGAATTTACTATTCTTTGTCTTTATAATGATCATTAGACAGATGTTAGACTCTGCTTAGTTTAATGAATTGTGACATATGTTTATGAGGAAAAGTGGACTAAATTACTCACATTGGACTACACATTCCTGGAAACTCAACTAAAATGTCCCCAAATTACTTGTGAATTTAATTGAAACTGCCTGATTAATAAACATAATTTACTTTAACAACCTGAATCCATAAGCTATCTGCTCTATATATGCTACATTATATATGTCACTTGCATATGACAATCTCTAGAGTGCACGAAAAAATGCATATTATTTTTGCAACATGCTATATTTGCACTAACCATACATTCTAAACTAACTCAATTGGCAACTGACAAGTTATTTATTTGAAACATCAGTCTAAATATTAATTGTGCCCTTGAAATATTGTTGCGGTTTTGACAAAACAAACCTGAATTGAAAAAGGAATGATTTGAAGAAGTGAAGTATTGTACAGATTTCAAAGACACCTATTTACACTACAATATAAGTAGAAATGTATACATGCAAGGAAAAATTTAAATGCTTTATACTTTTAGTTAAAATAGCTTATTGTTACCTTTTTGTTTTATCAGAAAATGTAAAGAGCTAGGAAATTATTTCTAATTTATCTTTATAATGTTTACTAAAGTGATGTTAGTCACTGATTTGTTTAATGGATTGCGAGTCATGTACAAGACGGACTACTGAATGTTATTTCTGTTTACCTATGTTTGCTGAATTTCTTTTATTAGTACTGATTTAAAACAAGGGAAAGAAAGGAAAGGGAAATTTCTGTTTTGGGTCAAGGGAAAAGAGGCTTAAGAGTATTCTAACTGCCACGAGAACTTTCTAAGATGCTCTAAATACTATTTGATTAATACTTACCTAAGGTAAGTCTTGATTACCGTATAGGTATCTTCACATTCATTCTAGACCTGATGTGATTACCCATTCTGGAAGCAGGAGGTGCCCTATGCAGGATGGGAATTGTCAGGGTGATCATAGTTCATTCTTAGACTCTGCTTTGTAAATCTATAAATATGCAAAAGTACTGCACACTAGAATGTAGGGCACCTCTACTCTGAGTCAGGATACCACTGATAAGCCATGTCTTTTCATAAGTGTAAGTTGAAGTTGGTAAGCTGAAGAGTGGGAAAGTAAAGGAAGACAGTACACCTACAGTAAATTCATATTTCATTGGTAATCACTCATTGTCTCCTGCAGAGTCCTTTTAGTCAAAAAATTTTAGTAATAATCTATTTGTTGTTGGCTTATTTAGTGTATGCTCCTCTGTTGCATTTAATTTATCCAAAATGACATATCTGACATGTTTGGGATCTCTTAAGGGTAACTAAATATTGGATATTTTCTAAGTCAACATAATAATTGTTTACACTACTAACATTCCATCCTGATATATAAAATACTGTAGAACAATAATAGAATAATATAGAATTTCATATCTCTTTTAAGAAAATTATCCATAGAATAATTTACCATACAGAGCTCAGTTGATATTGTTGGTTAAAGGTATGAGTGATAATCCAAAAGATCTATCTTTATCTATTGGATTAGGAATGACTTTCATTCCATGTTTAATGGGAAATTCATATTTACTTGTATTTGATACTTTAGAATTAATGTTTTATAGAAGTATTTTTAAAGCCTGACCAGAATTTTACCCTACTTATATTTAAAGAAGAAAGAACATTAAATTACATTCCCAAGTTTACACACATAAAAATAACATCCAATGTTATCAGAGAATATGGTATAACTACTATAATCAAAATTAAAAAAAGAAGCAAAATGTTTCTTACAACAATAACCTGAAATGGATTTAACATTCTTATCATTAAATGCTAATGGCTTAAATAATGCAAATAAAAGATCAAACTTACTAAAATATTTAAATCTAAATAAGGCACAAGTAGAATTTCTACAGGAAACACATTTTAAAACTAATGATAGCTTAATTTGGAACCCAAAGGACTATATAGTCTTAGCTCAATCCTCCTATAGAACAAAGACAAAAGGAGTATCAATTGGAAGAAAAACATAATCACTCCAAAAGTTATTTATAAATATGAAGAAAACGAAGGTCTACTAGCATTTGTTATAATTAAATTTAATAGCAGAATATGGACCATGGCTAATCTATATTAGTTCCAAGGAATTGGAGCAGAAATGGTTAAAAACCACCTAGATTGTATTTCCAACAGTTATGAAGGAAATCTTACACTAGGAGGAGACTTTAATTGTACCTTAGAAGCATCTGAAACCACCAAGAAGTCTTTTCGCATAGCAACTATTTCAAAATCCTTAAAAAAATGGATTGATTCATTTCATTTAATTGACACTTTTAAAGTAAAAGATGATAAATCCTTATTATTTTCCCATAAAGACCATAGACTTGGAACACAAACCAGAATAGACAAATTAGTCATAGTTCAAGATTTACAAATAAAAATCCTCAACTTCTCAATAGTTCCATGCCCCTTCTCAGATCAAGACTCCCTGATAATGAAGCTTCAAATAGAGTTTAAACCTTTAATCCTCTCAACTAGAATTCCATCATATATCTTGAAAATTAAAGAATTCAGACCCTGGATGTTGTCAGAACTACAATTATTTCTTGAAATTAATAACACAACAGAAATCAATAGAGTCATGGTTTGGGACTCATTAAAAGCATATTTATTTGGTAAGACCCTTAGCTGATACAAAAACAAAGTTAGAGAGTGGGAATCTGAATCATTAGACTTGCAAACCAGACTCTTGACAGCAAAATCTAAAAAAATCAGAATTGTCCAGACGTCAAAAAAGAAATAGAGGAATTAAATAAAAAATATAATGAAATTCTAACACACAAAACTTGTCTAACCTTGGACAAATTAAAAATAAACTCATTATCCACCTCCCCCAGATATCTACATAACTTATCTACAATAACTAAAATACAATCTAAAGCAAATAATATTAGTAGTATATATCATGAAAAGATAGGGAAAAAGGTATCAGATATAGGAGACATCCTTGAAGCATTTTGGTTCCATTACATGGAACACTTCAAAAAAGAAGATTTAGATACCAACCAAATAAACTTAAATATAAACCTTATCAATATAAAAAAAATCTAGAAAACTTAAAAGTAGACATACAAAAACCTATATCCTACAAAGAAATTGTTGACAAGATAAAAGAAAGTAAATCTAACAAAGCTCCAGGGATAAATTATATAATTACAGAAATTGACAAGCTCTTCCCTTCAACAGTAATCTCCCTTTTTCATAAAACTTTGCTAGAAGTCCAGTCAGAAGCAAAAATACTACCCTCATGGAAATATTCTCTCATAACACCAATTCTAAAAGATAATAAACCATCAGACCTTTGCACCTCATACAGACCTATATCATTACTGAATAATGATCACAAAATATTCATGTCAATACTAGCTAACAGAATGAAAATCCCACTTTCAAAGACAGTTAATAATGATCAAATTGGATTTTTATATAACAGGCAGGCACATGATAATATTAAAAGGATACTTACTCTTATAGATTATGTGAATAAAGAAGATAGAGAAACACAATCAGAATAGACATAGAAAAAGCCTTTGATTCCCTCAACTGGGAATATCTAGCATTATTTGAATTTCCACCTCCCTTCATCTTATTACTAAAAACATATATATTAATAACTTAGCCTACATTAAATTAGGTCCTTTCACCTCAGAATCTATCCATATAACGAAATGTACTAAACAAGGAAGCCCCCTTTCTCCTATTTTATTTGCTTTGGCTATAGAAATACTTTCAGAAATAAAATGCAATAATCCAAGAATAAAAGGAATAGCAGTCTATGACCAGTACATATCTAAAATAATGCTTTTTGCTGATGATATTTTATTAACCCTATCAAACTCGAGAGTCATTAGGAAAGCTAGAAGAAGTAATGGAGAAATTTTATAAGATCTGAGGTTTACACTTTAATAGATCAAAATCAAAATTTCTGTGTTTAAATAAGAAAAAAGAACTACAAGTTACAGATAAATCCATCATAGGAAAACAAGAACTTATGCTAAATTATTTAGGAATAGTGTTATGCAAAAATATAAATGAAACAGTATTAATAAATTATAAAAACATTATTGAAACAAAAATATATATAGAAAAGTGGAACGAAATTATATTAATTTTTGAAGACAGATTGCAATTAATAAAAATGGTCTTATTGCCAAAATACTGTATGTAGCATTAGCAATACAGTTAATTTCTGAAAGATGCATTCTTAATGAAATAAAACTCATGTTTAATAAAATTTTTATGGAATCCAAAAAAGAATAGAGTTGCTCTAACTCATCACATTAGACCCTGGAAACAAGGAGGATTGAACTTCCCAGAAATAGAAACATATATAAAAGCATCTGTGCTTAAAACTACAATAGACCGGATAAACCCAAATTACTTTGCCAACTGGAAAGACTTAACAATGGCTATATTAACTAATGAATTTAATCTGTTAAAAAGATTTTTAATAGTAGATAAATCAAACAAACCCTGGTATATACTATGCATAAGTATACAATATAATATAACAAAACCTTCTTAAACAACATTGATTAATCATTACATCAATTCCTTTAGGAAACTTATCAATGCAAACATAGATCTAAAACTTTGGTTTGACCTTTTAACCCCATTTACCATCACTAAGAACTTTCCTCATAAAATATATAGGGAAACAATAACCTCCTGGGAACAAAATGGATTATTATGCTGGTTTCAATGTGTAAATAAATTAAATGATTTAGATATACATATGATAAAAACTGCTTACAATATTCCAACACAGGACTGGTTAACCTTACAAAGCATTCTAATGTACACTCAAGATTTATGCAGATTAATTAATAATTCCTCATTTAAAGATATTCCAAATCTAATAAGTTTTCTGTATGAATTTATATATATTAGTTGTGAAAAGAAAAATTCCATTTCAAATCTATATAAAGAGTTAATAACATATAAAACAATTCCCAAACCATCATACTGGCAGTTCTTAACAAAAGGTCAGTCATTGCAGTTAACAGAAGAAATTAAAACTAACATCTTACTATCAGTTAATTACACCTCTAACACACAGTACTGGAAAATATTTAACCGTAAATACTTACATAGAGCATTTATAACACCCGATAGAATTAAAAAGATCAGTACTACTACAAATGGTTTTTAATGGAGGTGTGAAAAGTCAAATAAAGCAGACCGGATTCATATTTTTTATGAATGTAATAAAATTAAATCATTTTGGAATGGAATCAGTCATTTTTTTACAAGCTTTATTTAATGAATCCTTTAACTAAAGTATTGATAATTCTAGATGTAAATGAAGGTCCCTACCTGAATAAGACAAATATGTATTTGTTATGAACAATACTTGCTGTATCTAGGAAATGTGTAACCAGAAGGTGGAATTCAAATACACCCCCAACCTTGGAAGAATTTTACACTTTACTGAAGACAACGGCATTGATGGAAATAAAAATCAAAGAACTACGAATCTATCCCAGGCCATTGGTAAATAATCCTTGGAAGAAAGTTATATCTTTGTTGGACACTCTGCAATAATCAATATTGTATCTCTGATAACTGATCTGTTAATTTTATATTTAATAACATACAGTGTATATAACTGAAAGCTAGGCTATTGTAAATATTGTATATAGTTGTTCAAAATGATATGTAAAAATATTATGTAAATATCATTTTAATTGAAAATAAAAAAAAAATATTTGAGAAAAATAATTGAGTTGAAAATTAATGCACAAATGGCCACAGTCATATACTTGAAGCTGATGCTATTATATGTATAGACAGCATGCCTCCTTACTATCTATCCCCAAAAGACAGCTACCTTCTGTTATTCTTCTGATGTCAGAGTGGGACAAAACTGAAAAAACATAGAGAACATAACATATTTGCTGTCAGACATATATAAACAACATGTTTCTTTACTGTCCTCCAACAGATAGCCACCTTAATATGCATCAAATGTTTGATTAGGAAAATAAAAAATAGGATTACAACAATGTTTACAACCTGTTACTTCTAGACAGTACAGTGCTCCTATGCATGTTATTGTGTTCCTCTGTGCACCCCTCTGAAGTTTGTTAGGAAAGTTAAAGAAATAATGACCACAGTGTCTCCAGCCCAACAGAAGATATAGTGACCCCTGAGGTTTGGGAGAGATGATGTCATTTTGCCCAGCCCCTAACACAAGTACAATAATCCTCTGTGTACAACTATGATCAGGACTGGTTTCAGACTAGGTGGGGCTCAGGGCAGAGACTATCACTACACCTGTGTCAAAATGCATTTATACAGCCTTGGTGTGTGGGGGGCACCAGTCCTTAGAAGCTCTGAAGGTCTGGGTATTCTGTAATTCATTTTATTCCTTATTATTATTATTATTATTATTATTATTATTATCTTTTGAGAGATGACTATTCATTTGAGGAAGTGACAAAAGAGTCAGTTACTTTCATCCAGACAACCACCATCATGCAGTTCTAGCCACTTCTATGTACAGTTCATATGTCTGATTGTAATAAAAGAGGATGGATGTGTAATCTGTTTCATCTTTGATCTAAACAAACAGTTGTTACATATTAAAATATTGCACTTTGCTTCCCATAAGTCACATTAGTAAAATAAGAAAACGACTGCTGTTAGCTAGTCATTTTCTTCCACAGACAGCCACAGCAATTATACCTACCCTGTGCATATCAGGTGCCCAGATGAGTAGTCCATCTTACTACTCACAAATGGATACTCATACTAATAAAGCCAGTTAGTGACTGTTTAAACTGAACAAATAACAAGAGGGGAAGTTACCTAGAAAGCTAACCCCAATGCCCACTCAGCAGTTATAGCCATGACTTCTGATGGCTATGTAATATTCTTTCTCTTCCATACCAACAAGTTGCCAGCTTGCCACACATTAAAGTAATCCAAGTTGCCTCACACAAATCACAAAGCCAGAAATATTGCCAGAAATATTTAGCAGATCACTGTCAATGTCACTGTAAAAATTATAACAATTATGTCATAGCTGCCTTCAGTCTTATTGCTGCATTTCGCTCATCTCAGCAAACCATAATTCTGCAGAATATCCACAATTTTAACTCAAAATTCTGACCTTTGACCTTGTACAATTTTTGATTCTCTGCTAAATTGCTGAGCATTACAGTCAGTTAAGCCAGGCCTTAGAGATGCTTCTACTTTTCTTAAAAAATAAATCATTTGCATGGCTTTGCTCCTATATTTGAATATTGGAAGGTCTCTACTCCATGACCTTGCAACATCCCAGTTGAATGTGCTGAGACGTGAATATTAAGTCAACCTGAACTGGAGCTCCCTCCCCCAAGAGCCCATTGGAGTACCTGCTGTGACATGGGCACATTTTCTTTTAGCAAGGGTGCTTTACTTATTTTTTATTTTTTAAAGCAAAGAAATGAAATATTTCATTGTACTTAAAAATAAATAAATAAATAAACACACACACACACACACACACACACACACACACACACACACACACACACACATGCACACATATATATGTACATGTATATATATATATATATATATATATATATATATATATATATATAGACCCCTGCAAGCATAGCACTATAGGCAGCCATCTTGTTGGCCTATGTGTAAAACCACGCCTGGTAAAATGTCACACGTTCTCCGAGGAAGGGAAAATGATTTAATCTGGGATTGGACAGCATGAAATGAGAAGAGATGGATCAGTGAACTGCAGAAACCAGTTGCACAATGCTGCTGAGATGTCATTATCCACCACAGCTGGACCACTAGGAACTTGAATGTCCATGCAGGTTCAGTTAGAACCGGGGTTGTGCCTTGACTACTGCAGGAACAGCAATATAATGCTCAGTCAACTAACTTTTGCTTAATGTAGGAAGTGGCAACAGAAAGTAAGTGGATAGTAAGGTCATATTAACCTTACAGTTTAAAAAGCAGAGTAACTTTGTTATCAAAACAACAGCATAATCTAACTTTACTGTTAGAACTGCAAAGTAACCTTAGTATAGGGAAAGAAGATAAATTGGTGCAGTTTTGTGCCTGGAAAAACAGAGGAGGAATTGGAAGTTATCTTGCAAGCTGCAATTGAATTTCAAGGGGTTGTAGAAGGCTGTAGGAGAGAGGCGGTCACGTGGTGATGTTTCCATGGATCACTTTGGAGTTTTGTCCCTTATTGAATTATTGTGAATTGATGCAGTAGTGATTAGGTGTCACCACCAAACAAAATAAGCTTTAGGGATAATGGTTATGATTCATTCTCAGATCATAATTAGTTCTCTTTTTTTCAGAGACAGGCATGGGTGTTGTTTGTGTGTTGATTTTTTTGTTTTATTCATTTGAGAATATTGCTTGGAGGTATGGTGGGAATGCCTACATAATCACAAGCATTGTTCAGGGATTTTAATGTGTGACTGGACCCATTTGGTATGTACCTAACCAGGCATAACCAACAACTGGAACGTTCACAGAGGTTCCTCACTAAAGGAATACAGGGCATAAGTAATATGACCTATGCTGACCACCTCAAGGCCCTATCCCTACATTCTGTCTCTTACAGGCTTTTGTGGGGAGAGCTATGCCTGGCATACAGGGCATTGTCAGACCCCACTCTGATGGACCTCCTGCATATCCACAAAATAAAAAGTACCAGAATTACCTGTTCTAAAGACTTAAACCTTGCCTGTGATATAAATAGCACCTGCTGGAGAGATAAGTATGTATTCCAGAGACTACCCCATCTATGGAACAGGCACCACATCCATGTGAAGCAGAGTTCCTCCCTAACCCAATTCAAGTGCAACTTGGACAATTGGATGGGAAACTGGAAATTCATCTCTGGCTTGGCACCTATGTCTCTAATGGACACAGGTAACCTGTAAATGGTTCATCTCCCAGGTCCATGCGTACACTTATCAAGGATATCAAAACTTGTCAGAGATTTGGGATGCATAGCTAGGCTTAAAAAGGCCCCCATGGTCATTAGCCTAGTAAACACCTATGAACCTATGGACTATTTAATCAGCCATGAAGCTTGGCTATCTTGTAGCCTGTGACGTTTTAGTCTTTCCTGTAGTATTAGAGTGCAGGGGAGCAAAGGAGATTTCAGATGAGGTTGAGTTATTTATTGGACTGACAGCCTTAGACTCCAGCTTACACAGTTGAGATACACTTTTTATGGGGTCTCCATTGGGATGCTCTGTCAATACAGACAGACTATGTTCCCATTGGATGATATTACATGCTGCAGTTAATGGTTTGATATGTATGGAGTACCAAATGCTTGGAACTTCATTTAAACAGATTGTATGTTTTTGGTGTTTAATATGATTAAGTTTTCCTCCTTTTTGTTTTAAGTTTGAATACACAAACTCTCATTTTGTTTATGATCATAAAACAACATTTAGTAGGGATTATTGGAGTTATATATATGTATACGGACTATGAATTATTTCTTAGATGTGGTTGCATTATTTTAATGAAAAAGAAACTGCTAAAATTTTATTCTACCTGAAAACGTTGGGCACAGCAATGACATTTTAAGCAGCATTTTATTTTAGAACACAAGTCCGTGTAACATTTCTTGGCTGCACAACTAGTAATTCTACTTAAATTTCTGTACATCTTGGCTTGTCAGGGTCTAATGAAAACATTATCTTCTTAAAGTAAATATAGACTGAAGTGATTTAAACATCTAACAACAAATTCTGTTTTGTATGCTTACTCATTCAAAAAGTAGATTTTTACTCACAAAATATTACTTACATTACTTGAAATTAATATTTAATAATGCATCCTTTGCTTAACTTTGGTGGTGCAGTGGTGCAGTGGTGCAGTGGTGCAGAGATTAACATTGTTGCCTCACAGCAAGAGGTTCTCTGGTTCGATGCAGGGCTGCCTTTTGAGCAGAGTCTGCATATCCTCCCTGTGTTCATGTGGGTTTCCTCTGGGTACTCTGTTTTCCTCCCACATTCCAAAGACGTGCATCTGGAGTGTTTCTCCTTGGTCCTCCGCTGAAAATAGGATCTGTCCCAGTCATATTTTCCAGGTCAGCAAATATTACATAAATAAAATATTTTCATTAGCGTCTATTGCGGGTACAAGTGTCAGTCTAATAACTATCTAAACAGTACTGATTAAATATTGGTTTCACATTTTGTCCTACAACCTGTTATCAGTCCAATACTTCAAAAGTCTTAACCAGTTATTGATCATGTGCAAACTATATTTAAATAGGACATGACAGCATAGTCACTTTTTATGCAGGCTCATGTTGAAACTTTGAAGACTATACTTGCAGTCCTCAGAGAAATGGAACTACAAGTGGAAATTGGAATGAACATTTACAATTCTGAGGTTGTCTTATCTCCAGAGTATTCCCCTGCTCATCTTTTGGGGGTGTTATGGGGGTGTGTGGCGAGTGAAATATCTCCTAAAAAGGTTTAAAGAGCTAGCAAAGAATTTTAGAATTCACTATTTTTGTTTGACTCACACTTCATTTAATCTCTCACTTTGGACAAGGAACAGCTGTGCAGTGTTATATCTCTAACGTGCAAAATGGACCAAATGCCAGATCTGAAAGGTATATCCAGTTAGACAACTTATTTCTTTATGTTCAGAGAAACTGATTTGAATTACAACAGAGACACTATGTGCCACTTGCATCAATGTAGGATATTTTGCCAATGTGCACTGTGGGAGGCAGAATAAGCTATTTGTAGCATGCGAATAAAAAGTAGAAAATGTACCTTTTGAAAGATAAACAAGGTTGAACTGATAGAAATAAGTACAGTGAAATCATGGCATATGTCATCTCAACCACTGCATGTTCAGCAGGGTCCTCTGTTGTGCAAAAGTAGCGAGCCTCACCAAAACTAGTGATTCTTTGGTGAGCTAAGTGGTCCTCTGCATCACCCTGTTCCCCTCATCCTGCATGTCTTCATTCCTTGGGAACCATGGCAGAGAAATTACAGTAGTCCCACTAGCTTCCTCAAATGATCTGGCCACCAAAAGTATGAGGCATTATGTGCTGAAATGGTTCTGTGCAAGTCTAACTGTATCAAGCTTGCAAAATACCCACCAATATAGCATATTAGATGATGAGTTTTTAGCTATTTAGCAGATTTACTGCCATGTCCCAATCAAAAAATACTTAGTAAACTGCATTTTCCAAAGGAACAATTACTAATTTTTTCTCCTCGCAACTGTCAGCTGCCACCAGCTCCATTCCTCATTCTCCAGGTCTACTGGGCGCACCTTAGACTGTCCTGGGTTAACTCAACCTATGCCTAAGCCTGGTGAGGAAATTTGAGATGCTGATGCAGTGTCATGCTGTCATAACCCTTGTGAATACCATAACTGCTATATCTGCAGGTAAATGTGCACTTTCACACATGTGCAAACTCTGACAAAGCAGTACACCCAATTAACTGCTGCATCTGTAGGTATATGTGCACATCCACACATGTGCAAACTGTGACAAAGCAGTACACCCAATAAACTGCTGGATCTGTAGGTATATGTGCACTTCCACACCTGCAAACTCTGACAAAGCAGTACACCCAATTAACTGCTGCATCTGTAGGTATATGTGCACTTCCACGTGCAAACTCTGACAAAGCAGTACACCCAATTAACTGCTGCATCTGTAGGTATATGTGCACTTCCTAACGTGCAAACTCTGACAAAGCAGTACACCCAATTAACTGCTGCATCTGTACGTATATGTGCACTTCCACACATGGAAACTCTGACAAAGCAGTACACCCAACTAACTGCTGCATCTGTAGGTATATGTGCACTTCCACACATGTGCAACATCTGACAAAGCAGTACACCCAATTAACTGCTGCATCTGTAGGTATATGTGAACTTCCACACATGTGCAAACTAACAAAGCAGTAACTGCTGCATCCGTAGGTATATGTGCACTTCCACAAATGTGCAAATTCTGAGAAAGCTGTACAATCAATTAGCTGCTGCATCTGTAGGTATATGTGCACTTCCACACATGTGCAAACTCTAACAAAGCAGTACAACCAATTAACTGCTGCTTCTGTAGGTATATGTGCACTTCCACACATGTACAAACTCTGAGAAAGCAGGACACCCAATTAACTGCTGCATCTGCAGGTGTATGTGCACTTTCACACATGTGCAAATCCGACAAAGCAGTAAACCCAATTAACTGCTATATCTGTAGATAAATGTGCACTTTCACACATGTACAAACTCTGACAAAGCAGTACACCCAATTAACTGCTGCATCTGTAGGTATATGTGCACTTCCACATGTGAAAACTCTGGCAAAGCAGTACACCCAATTAACTGCTGCATCTGCAGGTATATGTGCACTTCCACACATGTGAAAATTCTGAGAAAGCAATACACTCAATTAACTGCTGCATCTGTAGGTATATGTGCACTTCCACACATGTGCAAACTCTAACAAAGCAGTACACCCAATTAACTGCTGCTTCTGTAGGTATAGGTGCACTTCCACACATGTACAAAATCTGTGAAAGCAGGACACCCAATTAACTGCTGTATCTGTAGGTATATGTGCACTTCCACACATGTGTAAACTCTAAAAAGCAGTACACCCAATTAACTGGTGCATCTGTAGGTATATGTGCACTTCCACACATGTGTAAACTCTAAAAAGCAGTACACCCAATTAACTGCTGCTTCTGTAGGTATAGGTGCACTTCCACACATGTACAAAATCTGTGAAAGCAGGACACCCAATTAACTGCTGCATCTGTAGGTATATGTGCACTTCCACAAATGTGCAAATTCTGAGAAAGCTGTACAATCAATTAGCTGCTGCATCTGTAGGTATATGTGCACTTCCACACATGTGCAAACTCTAACAAAGCAGTACAATCAATTAACTGCTGCTTCTGTAGGTATATCTGCACTTCCACACATGTACAAACTCTGAGAAAGCAGGACACCCAATTAACTGCTGCATCTGCAGGTGTACGTGCACTTTCACACACGTGCAAATCCGACAAAGCAGTAAACCCAATTAACTGCTATATCTGTAGATAAATGTGCACTTTCACACATGTACAAACTCTGACAAAGCAGTACATCCAATTAACTGCTGCATCTGTAGGTATATGTGCACTTCCACATGTGAACACTCTGGCAAAGCAGTACACCCAATTAACTGCTGCATCTGTAGGTATATGTGGACTTCCACACATGTACAAACTCTGACAAAGCAGTAAACCCAATTAACTGCTGCATCTGTAGGTATATGTGGACTTCCACACATGTGCAAACTCTGAGAAAGCAGTACACCCAAATAACTGCTGCATCCGTAGGTATATGTGCACTTCCACACATGTGAAAATTCTGAGAAAGCAATACACTCAATTAACTGCTGCATCTGTAGGTATATGTGCACTTCCACACATGTGCAAACTCTAACAAAGCAGTACACCCAATTAACTGCTGCTTCTGTAGGTATAGGTGCACTTCCACACATGTACAAAATCTGTGAAAGCAGGACACCCAATTAACTGCTGTATCTGTAGGTATATGTGCACTTCCACACATGTGTAAACTCTAAAAAGCAGTACACCCAATTAACTGGTGCATCTGTAGGTATATGTGCACTTCCACACATGCAAACTCTGAAAAGCAGTACACCCAATTAACTGCTGCTTCTGTAGGTATAGGTGCACTTCCACACATGTACAAAATCTGTGAAAGCAGGACACCCAATTAACTGCTGCATCTGTAGGTATATGTGCACTTCCACACGTGTAAACTCTAAAAAGCAGTACACCCAGTTAACTGCTGCATCCGTAGGTATATGTGCACTTCCACACATGTGCAAATTCTGAGAAAGCAGTACAATCAATTAACTGCTGCATCTGTAGGTATATGTGCACTTCCACACATGTGCAAACTCTAACAAAGCAGTACACCCAATTAACTGCTGCTTCTGTAGGTATATGTGCACTTCCACACATGTACAAACTCTGAGAAAGCAGGACACCCAATTAACTGCTGCATCTGCAGGTGTATGTGCACTTCCACATGTGCAAATCTGACAAAGCAGTACACCCAATTAACTGCTGCATCTGTAGATGAATGTGCACTTCACACATGTGCATATAAGACAAAGCAGTACACCCAACTAACTGCTGCATCTGTAGGTATATGTGCACTTCCACATGTGCAAACTCTGACAAAGCAGTACACCCAATTAACTGCTGCATCTGTAGGTATATGTGCACTTCCACACATGTACAAACTCTGACAAAGCAGTACACCCAATTAACTGCTGCATCTGTAGGTATATGTGCACTTCCACACATGTGCAAACTCTGAAAAGCAGTACACCCAATTAACTGCTGCATCAATAGGTATATGTGCACTTCCACACCTGTGCAAACTCTAACAAAGCTGTACACCCAATAAACTCCTGCATCCATAGGTATATGTGCACTTCCACACATGTGCAAACTCTAACAAAGCAGTACACCCAATTAACTGCTGCATCTGTAGGTATATGTGCACTTCCACATGTGCAAACTCTGACAAAGCAGTACACCCAATTAACTGCTGCATCTGTAGGTATATGTGCACTTCCACACATGCAAACTCTGAAAAGCAGTACACCCAATTAACTGCTGCATCTGTAGGTATATGTGCACTTCCACACATGTACAAACTCTGACAAAGCAGTACACCCAATTAACTGCTGCATCTGTAGGTATATGTGCACTTCCACACGTGTAAACTCTAAAAAGCAGTACACCCAATTAACTGCTGCATCTGTAGGTATATGTGCACTTCCACACATGCAAACTCTGACAAAGCAGTACACCCAATTAACTGCTGCATCTGTAGGTATATGTGCACTTCCACACATGTGCAAACTCTGACAAAGCAGTACACCCAATTAACTGCTGCATCTGTAGGTATATGTGCACTTCCACACATGTGCAAACTCTGACAAAGCAGTACACCCAATTAACTGCTGCATCTGTAGGTATATGTGCACTTCCACATGTGCAAACTCTGACAAAGCAGTACACCCAATTAACTGCTGCATCTGTAGGTATATGTGCACTTCCACACATGTGCAAACTCTGACAAAGCAGTACACCCAATTAACTGCTGCATCTGTAGGTATATGTGCACTTCCACACATGTGCAAACTCTGACAAAGCAGTACACCCAATTAACTGCTGCATCTGTAGGTATATGTGCACTTCCACACATGTGCAAACTCTGACAAAGCAGTACACCCAATTAACTGCTGCATCTGTAGGTATATGTGCACTTCCACACATGTGCAAACTAACAAAGCAGTACACCCAATTAACTGCTGCTTCTGTAGGTATATGTGCACTTCCACACATGTACAAACTCTGAGAAAGCAGTACACCCAATTAACTGCTGCATCTGTAGGTATATGTGCACTTCCACACATGTGCAAAGCAGTACACCCAATTAACTGCTGCATCTGTAGGTATATGTGCACTTCCACATGTGCAAACTCTGAAAAGCAGTACACCCAATTAACTGCTGCATCAGTAAGTATATGTGCACTTCCAGCCATGCAAACTCTGACAAAGCAGTACACCCAATTAACTGCTGCATCTGTAGGTATATGTGCACTTCCACACATGCAAACTCTGACAAAGCAGTACACCCAATTAACTGCTGCATCTGTAGGTATATGTGCACTTCCACACATGTGCAAACTCTGACAAAGCAGTACACCCAATTAACTGCTGCATCTGTAGGTCAATGTGAACTTCCAAACGTGCAAACTCTGACAAAGCAGTACACCCAATTAACTGCTGCATGTGTAGGTATATGTGCACTTCCACATGTGCAAACTCTAACAAAGCAGTACAACCAATAAACTCCTGCATCTGTAGGTATATGTGCACTTCCACATGTGCAAACTCTGACAAAGCAGTACACCCAATTAACTGCTGCATCTGTAGGTATATGTGCACTTCCACACATGCAAACTCTGACAAAGCAGTACACCCAATTAACTGCTGCATCTGTAGGTATATGTGCACTTCCACACATGTGCAAACTCTGACAAAGCAGTACACCCAATTAACTGCTGCATCTGTAGGTATATGTGCACTTCCACACATGCAAACTCTGACAAAGCAGTACACCCAATTAACTGCTGCATCTGTAGGTATATGTGCACTTCCACACATGCAAACTCTGACAAAGCAGTGCACCCAATTAACTGTTGCATTTGTAGGTATATCAGCACTTCCACATGTGGAAATTCTGACAAAGCAGTACACCCAATTAACTGCTGCATCTGTAGGTATATGTGCACTTCCACACATGTGCAAACTCTGACAAAGCAGTACACCCAATTAACTGCTGCATCTGTAGGTATATGTGCACTTCCACACATGTGCAAACTCTGACAAAGCAGTACACCCAATTAACTGCTGCATCTGTAGGTATATGTGCACTTCCACACATGTGCAAACTCTGACAAAGCAGTACACCGAATTAACAGCTGCAACTGCAGGTATATGTGCACTTCCAAATGTGCAAACTCTGACAGAGTTGTTAACCCAATTAACTGCTGCATCTGCAGGTATATGTGCACTTCCACACATGTACAAACTCTGACAAAGCAGTACACTCAATTAACTGTTGCATCTGTAGGTGCATGTGCACTTCCACATGTGCAAACTCTGACAAAGCAGTACACCCAATTAACTGCTGCATCTGTAGGTATATGTGCACTTCCACACATGTGCAAACTCTGACAAAGCAGTACACCCAATTAACTGCTGCATCTGTAGGTGCATGTGCACTTCCACACGTGCAAATCTGACAAAGCAGTACACCCAATTAACTGCTGCATCTGTAGGTGTATGTGCACTTCCACACATGTGCAAACTCTGACAAAGCAGTACACCCAATTAACTGCTGCATCTGTAGGTATATGTGCACTTCCACACATGCAAACTCTGAAAAGCAGTACACCCAATTAACTGCTGCATCTGTAGGTATATGTGCACTTCCACATGTGCAAACTCTGACAAAGCAGTACACCCAATTAACTGCTGCATCTGTAGGTATATGTGCACTTCCACACATGTGCAAACTCTGACAAAGCAGTACACCCAATTAACTGCTGCATCTGTAGGTATATGTGCACTTCCACACATGTGCAAACTCTGACAAAGCAGTACACCCAATTAACTGCTGCATCTGTAGGTATATGTGCACTTCCACACATGTGCAAACTCTGACAAAGCAGTACACCCAATTAACTGCTGCATCTGTAGGTATATGTGCACTTCCACACGTGTAAACTTTAAAAAGCAGTAAACCCAATTAACAGCTGCATCTGTATGTGCACTTCCACACATGTGCAAACTCTGACAGAGCAGTACACCCAATTAACTACTGCATCTGTAGGTATATGTGCACTTCCACATGTGCAAACTCTGAAAAGCAGTACACCCAATTAACTGCTGCATCTGTAGGTATATGTGCACTTCCACACATGTGCAAACTCTGACAAAGCAGTACACCCAATTAACTGCTGCATCTGTAGGTATATGTGCACTTCCACACATATGCAAACTCTGACAAAGCAGTACACCCAATTAACTGCTGCATCTGTAGGTATATGTGCACTTCCACACATGTGCAAACTCTGACAAAGCAGTACACCCAATTAACTGCTGCATCTGTAGGTATATGTGCACTTCCACACATGCAAACTCTGACAAAGCAGTACACCCAATTAACTGCTGCATCTGTAGGTATATGTGCACTTCCACATGTGCAAACTCTGACAAAGCAGTACACCCAATTAACTGCTGCATCTGTAGGTATATGTGCACTTCCACATGTGCAAACTCTGACAAAGCAGTACACCCAATTAACTGCTGCATCTGTAGGTATATGTGCACTTCCACACATGTGCAAACTCTGACAAAGCAGTACACCCAATTAACTGCTGCATCTGTAGGTATATGTGCACTTCCACACATGCAAACTCTGACAAAGCAGTACACCCAATTAACTGCTGCATCTGTAGGTATGTGCACTTCCACACATGTGCAAACTCTGACAAAGCAGTACACCCAATTAACTGCTGCATCTGTAGGTATATGTGGACTTCCACACATATGCAAACTCTGAGAAAGCAGTACACCCAATTAACTGCTGCATCTGTAGGTATATGTGCACTTCCACACATGCAAACTCTGACAAAGCAGTACACCCAATTAACTGCTGCATCTGTAGGTATATGTGCACTTCCACACATGTGCAAACTCTGACAAAGCAGTACACCCAATTAACTGCTGCATCTGTAGGTATATGTGCACTTCCACATGTGCAAACTCTGACAAAGCAGTACACCCAATTAACTGCTGCATCTGTAGGTATATGTGCACTTCCACACATGTGCAAACTCTGACAAAGCAGTACACCCAATTAACTGCTGCATCTGTAGGTATATGTGCACTTCCACACATGTGCAAACTCTGACAAAGCAGTACACCCAATTAACTGCTGCATCTGTAGGTATATGTGCACTTCCACACATGCAAACTCTGACAAAGCAGTACACCCAATTAACTGCTGCATCTGTAGGTATATGTGCACTTCCACACATGTGCAAACTCTGACAAAGCAGTACACCCAATTAACTGCTGCATCTGTAGGTATATGTGCACTTCCACACATGCAAACTCTGACAAAGCAGTACACCCAATTAACTGCTGCATCTGTAGGTATATGTGCACTTCCACACATGCAAACTCTGACAAAGCAGTACACCCAATTAACTGCTGCATCTGTTGGTGTATTTGCACGTCCAACTCTGGCAAAGCAGTACACCCAGTTAACTGCTGCATCTGTAGGTATATGTGCACTTCCACACATGTGCAAACTCTGACAAAGCAGTACACCCAATTAACTGCTGCATCTGTAGGTATATGTGCACTTCCACATGTGCAAACTCTGAGAAAGCAGTACACCCAATTAACTGCTGCATCTGTAGGTATATGTGCACTTCCACACATGTACAAACTCTGACAAAGTAGTACAGCCAAGTAACTGCTGCATCTGTAGGTGTATGTGCACTTCCACATGTGCAAACTCTGACAAAGCAGTACACCAATTAACTGCTGCATCTGTAGGTATATGTGCACTTCCACATGTGCAAACTCTGACAAAGCAGTACACCCAATTAACTGCTGCATCTGTAGGTATATGTGCACTTCCACACATGCAAACTCTGAAAGCAGTACACCCAATTAACTGCTGCATCTGTAGGTATATGTGCACTTCCACACATGTGCAAACTCTGACAAAGCAGTACACCCAATTAACTGCTGCATCTGTAGGTATATGTGCACTTCCACACATGTGCAAACTCTGACAAAGCAGTACACCCAATTAACTGCTGCATCTGTAGGTATATGTGAACTTCCACACATGTGCAAACTCTGACAAAGCAGTACACCCAATTAACTGCTGCATCTGTACGTATATGTGCACTTCCACACTTCCACACACGTGCAAACTCTGACAAAGCAGTACACCCAATTAACTGCTGCATCTGTAGGTATATGTGCACTTCCACACATGTGCAAACTCTGACAAAGCAGTACACCCAATTAACTGCTGCATCTGTAGGTATATGTGCACTTCCACACATGTGCAAACTCTGACAAAGCAGTACACCCAATTAACTGCTGCATCTGTAGGTATATGTGCACTTCCACACATGTGCAAACTCTGACAAAGCAGTACACCCAATTAACTGCTGCATCTGTAGGTATATGTGCACTTCCACACATGTGAAACTCTGACAAAGCAGTACACCCAATTAACTGCTGCATCTGTAGGTATATGTGCACTTCCACACATGTGCAAATCTGACAAAGCAGTACACCCAATTAACTGCTGCATCTGTAGGTGTATGTGCACTTCCACACATGTGCAAACTCTGACAAAGCAGTACACCCAATTAACTGCTGCATCTGTAGGTATATGTGCACTTCCACACATGTGCAAACTCTGACAAAGCAGTACACCCAATTAACTGCTGCATCTGTAGGTATATGTGCACTTCCACACATGTGTAAACTCTAAAAAGCAGTACACCCAATTAACTGCTACATCTGTATGTGCACTTCCACACATGTGCAAACTCTGAGAAAGCAGTACACCCAATTAACTGCTGCATCTGTAGGTATATGTGCACTTCCACACATGTGCAAACTCTGACAAAGCAGTACACCCAATTAACTGCTGCATCTGTAGGTGTATGTGCACTTCCACACATGTGCAAACTCTGACAAAGCAGTACACCCAATTAACTGCTGCATCTGTAGGTGTATGTGCACTTCCACACATGTGCAAACTCTGACAAAGCAGTACACCCAATTAACTGCTGCATCTGTAGGTATATGTGCACTTCCACACATGCAAACTCTGACAAAGCAGTACACCCAATTAACTGCTGCATCTGTAGGTATATGTGCACTTCCACACATGTGCAAACTCTGACAAAGCAGTACACCCAATTAACTGCTGCATCTGTAGGTATATGTGCACTTCCACACATGTGCAAACTCTGACAAAGCAGTACACCCAATTAACTGCTGCATCTGTAGGTATATGTGCACTTCCACACATGTGCAAACTCTGAGAAAGCAGTACACCCAATTAACTGCTGCATCTGTAGGTATATGTGCACTTCCACACATGTGCAAACTCTGACAAAGCAGTACACCCAATTAACTGCTGCATCTGTAGGTATATGTGCACTTCCACACATGTGCAAACTCTGACAAAGCAGTACACCCAATTAACTGCTGCATCTGTAGGTGTATGTGCACTTCCACACATGTGCAAACTCTGGCAAAGCAGTACACCCTATTAACTACTGCATCTGTAGGTATATGTGCACTTCCACACGTGCAAACTCTAAAAAGCAGTACACCCAATTAACTGCTGCATCTGTATGTGCACTTCCACACATGTGCAAACTCTGAGAAAGCAGTACACCCAATTAACTGCTGCATCTGTAGGTATATGTGCATTCCACACATGAGCAAACTCTGAGAAAGCAGTACACCCAATTAACTGCTGCATCCATAGGTATATGTACAGTTCCACACATGTGCAAACTCTGACAAAGCAGTACACCCAATTAACTGCTGCATCTGTAGGTGTATGTGCACTTCCACACATGTGCAAACTCTGACAAAGCAGTACACCCAATTAACTGCTGCATCTGTAGGTATATGTGCACTTCCACATGTGCAAACTCTGACAAAGCAGTACACCCAATTAACTGCTGCATCTGTAGGTATATGTGCACTTCCACACATGTGCAAACTCTGACAAAGCAGTACACCCAATTAACTGCTGCATCTGTAGGTATATGTGCACTTCCACATGTGCAAACTCTGACAAAGCAGTACACCCAATTAACTGCTGCATCTGTAGGTATATGTGCACTTCCACACATGTGCAAACTCTGACAAAGCAGTACACCCAATTAACTGCTGCATCTGTAGGTATATGTGGACTTCCACACATGCAAACTCTGACAAAGCAGTACACCCAATTAACTGCTGCATCTGTAGGTATATGTGCACTTCCACACATGTGCAAACTCTGAGAAAGCAGTACACCCAATTAACTGCTGCATCTGTAGGTATATGTGCACTTCCACACATGTGCAAACTCTAACAAAGCAGTACACCCAATTAACTGCTGCTTCTGTAGGTATATGTGCACTTCCACACATGTACAAACTCTGACAAAGCAGTACACCCAATTAACTGCTGCATCTGTAGGTATATGTGCACTTCCACACATGTGCAAACTCTAAGAAAGCAGTACACCCAATTAACTGCTGCATCTGTAGGTATATGTGCACTTCCACACATGTGTAAACTCTAAAAAGCAGTACACCCAATTAACTGCTGCATCTGTAGGTATATGTGCACTTCCACACATGCAAACTCTGACAAAGCAGTACACCCAATTAACTGCTGCATCTGTAGGTATATGTGCACTTCCACACATGTGCAAACTCTGACAAAGCAGTACACCCAATTAACTGCTGCATCTGTAGGTATATGTGCACTTCCACACATGCAAACTCTGACAAAGCAGTACACCCAATTAACTGCTGCATCTGTAGGTATATGTGGACTTCCACACATGTGCAAACTCTGAGAAAGCAGTACACCCAATTAACTGCTGCATCTGTAGGTATATGTGCACTTCCACACATGTGCAAACTCTAACAAAGCAGTACACCAATTAACTGCTGCATCCATAGGTATATGTGCACTTCCACACATGTGCAAATTCTGAGAAAGCAGTACACTCAATTAACTGCTGCATCTGTAGGTATATGTGCACTTCCACACATGTGCAAACTCTAACAAAGCAGTACACCCAATTAACTGCTGCTTCTGTAGGTATATGTGCACTTCCACACATGTGCAAACTCTGACAAAGCAGTACACCCAATTAACTGCTGCATCTGTAGGTATATGTGCACTTCCACACATGTGCAAACTCTGACAAAGCAGTACACCCAATTAACTGCTGCATGTGTAGGTATATGTGGACTTCCACACATATGCAAACTCTGAGAAAGCAGTACACCCCATTAACTGCTGCATCCATAGGTATATGTGCACTTCCACACATTTGCAAACTCTAACAAAGCAGTACACCCAATTAACTGCTGCTTCTGTAGGTATATGTGCACTTCCACACATGTACAAACTCTGAGAAAGCAGGACACCCAATTAACTGCTGCATCTGCAGGTGTATGTGCACTTCCACACATGTGCAAATCTGACAAAGCAGTAAACCCAATTAACTGCTATATCTGTAGATAAATGTGCACTTTCACACATGTACAAACTCTGAAAAAGCAGTACACCAATTAACTGCTGCATCTGTAGGTATATGTGCACTTCCACACATGTGTAAACTCTAAAAAGCAGTACACCCAATTAACTGCTGCATCTGTAGGTGTATGTACACTTCCACACATGTGCAAACTCTGACAAAGCAGTACACCCAGTTAACTGCTGCATCTGTAGGTATATGTGCACTTCCTAACGTGCCAACTCTGACAAAGCAGTACACCCAATTAACTGCTGCATCTGTAGGTATATGTGCACTTCCACACATGTGCAATCTCTGACAAAGCAGTACACCCAATTAACTGCTGCATGTGTAGGTATATGTGGACTTCCACACATATGCAAACTCTGAGAAAGCTGTACAATCAATTAGCTGCTGCATCTGTAGGTATATGTGCACTTCCACACATGTGCAAACTCTAAGAAAGCAGTACAACCAGTTAACTGCTGCTTCTTTAGGTATATGTGCACTTCCACACATGTACAAACTCTGAGAAAGCAGGAAACCCGATTAACTGCTATATCTGTAGATAAATGTGCACTTCCACACATGTGCAATCTCTGACAAAGCAGTACACCCAATTAACTGCTGCATGTGTAGGTATATGTGGACTTCCACACATATGCAAACTCTGAGAAAGCAGTACACCCCATTAACTGCTGCATCCGTAGGTATATGTGCACTTCCACACATTTGCAAACTCTAACAAAGCAGTAACTGCTGCATCCGTAGGTATATGTGCACTTCCACAAATGTGCAAATTCTGAGAAAGCTGTACAATCAATTAGCTGCTGCATCTGTAGGTATATGTGCACTTCCACACATGTGCAAACTCTAACAAAGCAGTACACCCAATTAACTGCTGCATCTGTAGGTGTATGTACACTTCCACACATGTGCAAATCTGACAAAGCAGTACACCCAATTAACTGCTGCATCTGTAGGTGTATTTGCACGTCCACACATGTGCAAACTCTGACAAAGCAGTACACCCAGTTAACTGCTGCATCTGTAGGTATATGTGAACTTCCACACATTTGCAAACTCTGACAAAGCAGTACACCCAGTTAACTGCTGCATCTGTAGGTATATGTGCACTTCCTAACGTGCCAACTCTGACAAAGCAGTACACCCAATTAACTGCTGCATCTGTAGGTATATGTGCACTTCCACACATGTGCAAACTCTGACAAAGCAGTACACCCAATTAACTGCTGCATCTGTAGGTATATGTGGATGTCCACACATGTGCAAACTCTGAGAAACCAATACACCCAATTAACTGCTGCATCTGTAGGTATATGTGGACTTCCACACATGTGTAAACTCTGAGAAAGCAGTACACCAAATTAACTGCTGCATCCATAGGTATATGTGCACTTCCACACATGTGCAAACTCTAACAAAGCAGTATACCAATAAACTGCTGCATCCATAGGTATAGGAGCACTTCCACACATGTGCAAATTCTGAGAAAGCAGTACACTCAATTAACTGCTGCATCTGTAGGTATATGTGCACTTCCACACATGTGGAAATAACAAAGGAGTACACCCAATTAACTGCTGCATCTGTAGGTATATGTGCACTTCCACACATGTGCAAACTCTGACAAAGCAGTACACCCAATTAACTGCTGCATGTGTAGGTATATGTGGACTTCCACACATATGCAAACTCTGAGAAAGCAGTACACCCCATTAACTGCTGCATCCGTAGGTATATGTGCACTTCCACACATTTGCAAACTCTAACAAAGCAGTAACTGCTGCATCCATAGGTATATGTGCACTTCCACAAATGTGCAAATTCTGAGAAAGCTGTACAATCAATTAGCTGCTGCATCTGTAGGTATATGTGCACTTCCACACATGTGCAAACTCTAACAAAGCAGTACAACCAATTAACTGCTGCTTCTGTAGGTATATGTGCACTTCCACACATGTACAAACTCTGAGAAAGCAGGACACCCAATTAACTGCTGCATCTGCAGGTGTACGTGCACTTTCACACACGTGCAAATCCGACAAAGCAGTAAACCCAATTAACTGCTATATCTGTAGATAAATGTGCACTTTCACACATGTACAAACTCTGACAAAGCAGTACATCCAATTAACTGCTGCATCTGTAGGTATATGTGCACTTCCACATGTGAACACTCTGGCAAAGCAGTACACCCAATTAACTGCTGCATCTGTAGGTATATGTGGACTTCCACACATGTACAAACTCTGACAAAGCAGTAAACCCAATTAACTGCTGCATCTGTAGGTATATGTGGACTTCCACACATCCAAACTCTGAGAAAGTAGTACACCCAAATAACTGCTGCATCCGTAGGTATATGTGCACTTCCACACATGTGAAAATTCTGAGAAAGCAATACACTCAATTAACTGCTGCATCTGTAGGTATATGTGCACTTCCACACATGTGCAAACTCTAAAAAAGCAGTACTCCCAATTAACTGCTGCTTCTGTAGGTATAGGTGCACTTCCACACATGTACAAAATCTGTGAAAGCAGGACACCCAATTAACTGCTGTATCTGTAGGTATATGTGCACTTCCACTCATGTACAAACTCTGACAAAGCAGTAAACCCAATTAACTGCTGCATCTGTAGGTATATGTGGACTTCCACACGTGCAAACTCTGAGAAAGTAGTACACCCAAATAACTGCTGCATCGAGCTGTTGACCCAACGCGTCGACACTCTCACAAGCCAGGTTGCGGGAGTACTAGGAGGAAATGGTGTTGGTAATGTGATTGGTAATGGAGAGGCAAGGTTTGGTGCCAGCGGTGCTAGCGGTGCTAGCAATGGTGGAGCGAATAGGAATGCTTGTGGCCAACAACTTAATGGAGGTGACCAACAGCCTAAAACTAGCAGCGGTGCAGTAACTAGGACCTTTTGCGACCAAGAGCCTAATGGGGATGACCAACAGCTTAATGGAGGCTCTGGCAGGGTCCCAGGATCGAATGATCGGGTGAACCCGAGGGTCGCTTTTTCGACAGTTGTGCAGTCGAACAACAGTAATGGACATGAATCAACAACAAGACTTTTAAATGGCTGTGAGGTGCCGAGTGGATCTGGGGCATTTAGTAATGAGTCTCATGCTCATTCAGGTACTGTTTCTTCCATTCCACAGTTAACAGACTGGCTTAAAGAACCAAGCAATTTTTTGCATAACAGTGGGGTCGATTTACAGCGTAATGAGGGCAGTAGTGACTCTAACTGTTTAACTAACAACTTAAAGGTGTTTGATTTAAAACTTTTTAAATTTAAAAAGTTACAAGTGGAAGTGCAGTACCTTAAAGAATGTAGTTTGCAAAAACAGATTCCGAAAGGCTTAAGGCAGTGGCGCTTTCCTAACGGACTCATAGCCCATTCAGAATTTCATAAAGAATTATTACAACTGTTCGATAAACAAGGACTGGAGTTCATTGATTGTTTGATTAAACACTATAATGAGCAAATCTTAGTGTTACAATCTGACTTGACATTGTTGGATAATAACATAAGAGCAGATAAAGATTTTGGAAGGTACAAATTTGACTTCCTGCGTGTTTTTTCTAGTATTGATAATTCTTTATGTAAAGTAAAGGAAAACAAAATTAAAAAGTTAAAGAGGGATTCTCTGGCCTATGAAAAAGGCACAGCTTATTCCTTACCCAGAATACATACTGCAAATGGGATTAATCACAATAATATGAACAATGAGAGCAATGTGAATGTAGTGTTCGATAACTTTGATGCTGAAGTCTCTTTTGAGGCAAGTAATAACTCGAATGAACAGGGTAATGGTGATAGTAATCCCAATTCACCTGTCAGGAGAAGTGAAAGGTTGGCTAGTAGAAGTAACAACAATGGTCATAATAATGACACCCACCAAAAGAGAAATAATAACAACAGGGATTTTTTTCAGAGGGGTGGGAACAAAACTGGCCAACAACAAGTTCCACGATATCAGAACCAGAAGAAACAGAAGAATCAGAACAGGAGGAAGAGGTAATTACTTATACCTCCAGTTCTAATAATCAGGGAGTACCTATTGATTACAGTGATAGTTTGAAAATTCTAACTAATTCCACATGTGATTTTAAAATCTATAATTATTCTGATTTTGTACCAGATCCATTACTTATTGATGTCCTGGCGAAAGGTATGACCTTTGTCCCTAGTTACCACAGTGATGTCACCAAGACATTAATTGACCTTACGCTTTTCACTAGGAAGTTGAATTTAAGAGTTATGTTCAGGAACACCCCTAGCCTTGTTAATGATTTGAGGGTTGCTAGCATTTTTAACCCACCCCTACATCCATCAATTTTTCTGTATGAGAGGATATGCGAAAATGACATTCGATGTATGTTAAGAAAATCATACAAAACAGTGAGTAAAGTTAGTAATTTAACTAATTCAGAAAGAGATATATTAGACACACTTGAGTATGCGGATGTTAGAATTTGCAAACCTGATAAGGGGGTGGTCTAGTCTTCTTTAACAAGGAAGACTATAATAATAAGATCTTGAACTTATTAAACACAGTAGCTTATGAGAAAGTTTCACTCAACGAGATCAATGGAGCATATCGTAGAGTGAATGGATTCATTAGTGACTTGTTTTTGGAGAACAGGATCAACAATGATGTTTTCCATTATTTAAAAATGACGTACCCAATCATTCCAAAACTTTTTGGTTTGCCCAAGATTCATAAAGACCTAAATAGTCCACCTCTAAGACCAATCATTGATGGGAGACAATCAATAACATATGGTTGTGCGAAGTATATTGATTGTAAACTTAAAGAGGTGTTGAAGAATCAGAAACAAATCTGTAGAGATTCTTGGGCATTTTTAGGGTGCATTAATAGTGTCCCTTTTGATCATAATCTGAACTTTCTCACTATAGACGTCAAAGACCTTTATACCTGTATTCCACAGGATATAGGATGTGATTGGGTGAGAGACTTCCTATTGAATGAAGGCATGGTGGGTTGTCATGTTGATGTGGTGATTTACCTGTTGGAAATTGTCTTAGCAAATAATTTTTTTATTTTTGATGGAAAATTTTTCCTTCAAAAAACAGGAATAGCGATGGGCTCCCCATGTGGGGGTACCTTCGCTAACACTGTTATGGCAGCATGGGAAAGTAATTTTCTCTTCCATTTTCCTAGTTTTAAGGAAAAGGCTGTTTGGTATACATGGTACCTGGATGATATTTTTATCCTGTGGAAGGGGGATAAAGAATCAGCAGATACACTCTTGTTAGAAATGAATGGGTCCACTGACTTTCTGGAATTTACTTATGAATTTCAAGTTAATTCTATTAGTTATTTGGATGTTTTGGTAACCAAAAATTATGAATTAGGTACATTCACTTCTAGAATTCACCGTAAAAATACCTATTTAAACTCCTTCCTCCATTTCTCTAGCTGCCACCCCCTACATCAAAAACGGGGGGTAGTAAAGGGACAATTGGTTAGGGCAGCCAGGATGTCAACCTTAGACTGTGATTTTGTAGAGGAATGTGACTTATTAACGAACATGTTTCTTGCTAGGGGGTATCCTTTTGAATTCATTAATGAACTTTTACAGGAAGTTACATCTAAGAGAGAAAATGGTATTTTCTCACCCATTTTGGGATATATTGTTCAGACATTAAGTGAACACAATGAAGAGGATTCTCTCATCAGAAATGATGATAATAGTGAAAATGTAAGGTCCTCTATAAAAACATTGAACAGTAATACTGTGAAAGACTTTATAGGAACAAATTTCATCACAAATTTTTCTAATGATGCATTTTGGATTAAGACAATTATTTTAAAGAATTGGTCCTTCATTTTGGAAGACGCACATTTGAGGGAATGTTTAGATACTACCCCTACAATAACTTTTAGAAGAGGGAGAAATCTAAAAAATTTCTTAGAAATAAAACAAAATGCGAAATACAGACCACATTTTGGTATGACCAAATGTGGAGTGTGTAATATGTGTAAGTATGTCTACGTTACAAAATCCTTTGAAGTTCTTGGAAACAAATTTTACATTAATAATAAATTTAATTGTAACTCAAGAGGGGTAGTTTACCTTGCAATGTGCCGTGATTGCCCTGCATATTATGTAGGGAAAACGGACAGGGCCATAAAAAATAGAGTGTATGAACATGTTTATGCTTGTTCTAAGGGTATTACCACAAACGCCTTAGCTAGACATGTATTAACATTCCCCCACCATAGTTTTCATTTCTTAGTTATTGAGAATATTCCTGATAATGGTAGAGGGGGACCCTCTCCCTTGAGATTAGAAGAAAGGGAATTGGTCTGGCAATTAAAACTGAATTCCTCGGTGTCTCCTGGATTAAATGACACCATCTCCATCACCAGTCTATTAAAATTAAAAGCATTATTTAGATAGTGTTTTTATTCTGGTAATTAATTTATGAATTATTTATCAGATAATATATTGGATAAAACTCATTTTTTACATACATTTTATATACATTTATTCCTGAAATTTGATAATATTTGAATTTTTACTATTGGAAGATTTTATTGACAGGATGTGATGTCATTTTGTATTTGTATTTAAGCACTTTATTTCCCTTGTAATTTGTCTGATGAAGTTTATCTATTGTGTATAAACGAAAGCGCTCATTTTATTTATAACATTGTGTCCAGCGTGGTGTTTTTTGCTTTACCATAACATTCCATCTGTATTGTTGATCCTCGTTCAGTCATTACGACCCTCCCTCCTTCCCCCTCCTGTGGCTTCTAGTGGATCTCACCATCCGGTTCTTTACGTCATTTGACCAGAGGTAGCCTCTACCTTTTTTTAACTTGCAAACTCAATTTGAGGTAACAGGGAGAGAGAATTCTGGGTAAGAGTTTTAGCTCGAGAGTTTGCAGCTGACGTGAGCTTGGAAGATGACTGGCTCAGTTCTGAGGTCAGAACCGATACCCACACGTAATGACTGAACGAGGATCAACAATACAAATGGAATATTATGGTAAGACATAACTTCTTTTTACTGCAATCTTCTCCTCCCGTGCTCACTTCCCTCCCTTTTTAGGATCCCCTAATCTGGCCACTACCTCTCTTTTATCCCCTCCCCCCTAGCTGATCCCCGCCCTGAACTTATTTCTAGCAGGTAATGCCTGTGGCGCCATTTTCAATCTCTGGTCCATAGCATCCCCATCTCACTGAGGCTAGGTCTGCGGTCTGGGCTGCTAGATTTTTACTTGTAGGTAGGTAGAAACAGTACAGTGTTCCCTGTTAAGTGATCTTTTATTGTCGAGACTTTATTTTTCGCTCGATATGTAATGGAACATTCATTTACATTGTTGCATATTGTTGAAACGCTGCATTGTGCCTAACTTAAACAGCATTTGATGTAGATGTGTTAGTTTTAATCTGTTTCAAACCAGGTAGCTAACGTCCCTCCATTACTGGGTCCTTCTTTTAAATTGATACTGAGTGTGGTTTAAGTTTCCATGTGTTACTAATGCTGGTGCTTGCTCTTTGATACAACATGATCTAGTGATTCCCTCGGTCAGTGTAGCATGCAGCTAACTTTAACTTTCTTGATAGCTGTCCATGGGTATCAAACAACATTTCTGGGGTTACTGTTAGTGTAGTGAATTCCAAACCCCCAGCTTTCAGTTTTAGTACAGTTATGTAAAGTAGCAAATACACCACTGAGTTTAATGTAGATTTTTTATTTTATTTTTATTTTACATTTGTTGACCGGGCTAGTCCAGCTGGATATATGTCCATTTTCAGTGGAGGCCCAGGGAGAAAAGCTCCACAAATTACAACAACATAAAAGGTCAAGACAAAGA